>NW_027423750.1:0-182500 GCF_013202065.1 Cotesia typhae
GCTAGATATAAGGAGGACGATCGTAATGTATTACAAGCGTCCGAAAATTGGAGGACAGATCTTTCACCACTAGAGTGCGCAAGTGTCTCTAATGTCAGGTTTTTAAATAAATGACGCGGAATGCAATGTACAATCACATTTATCAAAAGAAAACATTAAAATTTCATTTTAGTTGCGAATTGGGATAATAATAATAGTAATAGTAATAATAATAATAATAATAATAATAATAATAATAATAATAATAATAATAATAATAATAATAAAGTATTCAAATAGTTTAGGTAATTTTATTCTTAATTAATAAGCGTATATATGTTGAAAGTAGAATATTACTGAAGAGTTTAATAAGTTAAGCTAGTTTAGAAATTTTACGATGTTTCTTGGCCATCATCTTTCGTTCGTTAAGAGTTCGGTTGATAAGATTAGCTAAAAATTACCTCTCATAATTACAAAATTATTCAATATTTTAGCCGTAAGCTCCTTTTTGTGTTCATCACATCCTAGGATGGGGAGGCATTTAGCTTTTGCTATTTTCTCTAGCACTTGGTGCATAGTATTTATTTTAACAGTTTTAGTACCAACTACGGTTAAAACTATTTGTTCCAATTTTTAATTAGTCTGAATAAATTTTCACTGGGAAAATTAATCCACCATTGCTCATTAATTATATGACCCGATCACGTTCAGAGGAATTCGCAGAGCGTAATGTTTCAATACATTCACAGCAAGAAGTCATTCGCTGAAATTTTCTCGCAACATATCCAGCAATATAAGCAACTATACCATCACTGGTGGAAACAACATCATAATCATGATGGTAATGCTGGTCATCACGAAAACTATTACTTCCTTCCCAATCATTTTCACTTTGTAAAAAGTTTTCATTTGAATCAATATTAATTTTATTTTGATTATGATGATTAATGTTGTTTTCAGTAGAAGAATCGTCAACCTCAGTTAAATTTTCGAACGGATAATGATTATCGTGATACAAATCATCATCGTCCTCTATATCATCCTCACTATCTTCGTCTAATAAACTTTCGAATGGTTTTCTAATAAATGACGGTATAGTATCATCATTATCGTCATCACTATCTTCGTCTAACAAGCTTTCAAAGGGTTTTTTAGCCACAGAGGTATTTGGATGAGAAAATGTATTATTATTATCATCACTAGACGAATAATTATTACTAGAAATACCATTTTCAACAATAGCGTCAATTTCATTCAGCCAATTTTTTTAATGCATTAGCTGTAGCCAGAGAATCTTTGGACTGCATTAAAGATTGTAGTAATTCACCAGCTGTGACATTGGACCCTTTCGGCGGCGTGACTAATGAATATGAACACAATAATCGAAAAACTTGCCCGAAAAGGATTGTATCCGGATGATCGTTGCAACGACAAACACTCCGCATTATACCGAAGAACTTCTATAAATTAAATAAGATTCAAATATTAAAAAAAAAAGAATATTTACTATATAACAATTTTTAATTATTCATTTGATAAAAATCCAACGATTAATACATACTTCTAATTGATCTTGATTAAGCCGCGATGTCATCAAGTACTCAAAATTACATTCTTTTGCAAAAATTCACTTAGCTCTAAAGTAGCCTGTAACGTAATTTTTAATCCAGTAAGAGTACTAGGAGTAATTGCGAAAAAAATTTATCATCAACTTCATTTTCATTTTTGATTTTTGTTTTTGCCTTTCTTCTTCTTTTTTAAAGTTCTCTTTCTTCATTAGCTTTGGCTTCCCAAATCTTCAGATAATCAATAAAATCACTTATTACCTAGCAAAAATAAATAGCATTACTTATTTATCCTCTATCTTATGGTAGTAGAAATTACTCTAGAAAAATGCATGTTTCAGAAAATAGGATACATAGTCCAAGAGAATATCAGCTATGATAAAGATTAGGAACTTCCGCAACTAATAAACTCAAATTCATTGAATTTGACTATCATTTGAAGTTTCGTTTAATAAGTTTCATATTGAAAATGTAAGTAAACTTGCGAGACTGGATTATGTGCAAACATTAGTAGGAATAATGTCATGATAAGATTGGAGTGTCTTAAATTATTTTTATAGTTATATACTTACATATATATACTTTATAAATATTTTCCAATATTGGTTATAATATGTGATCATGTACACATGGTATAATGATGGTTTTATGTTGACAATGGTTCTCCGTTTAGAACTATAATTTTCGCTTTATTATTGCGAAAAAAATTGTATGAAGCTATCAAAAGACCTAATGTATATATTAAAAATTACCTTTTTCGGGGACAATTATCATTTAAACGTAAAGCATTCAAAGGAGTACGTGAACTCATGGCTTCAATTAAATCATTTACTCTTTTAATAAAAACCACTGTTGGATCGCAATCACTGAGCTCAGGAGTAGCGTTCTTATAAGTCGCCATTGCAACTTGTATATTTTTCGAAAAAAGCTAAAAACAAAAAGTTTTAATTTTTCTCATTAAAATTAGATAAGCAGTTGTTATGATTGAAAATTTATAAAAATTAATTTTTATCAAAATAAGAATAAATACATCTTATTATTTATTTTAACTGAATCAGCTATTTATAATATGAATTGTTAGAAATTAAAGATAAATATTAGGCCAGTTACCTCGATGTTAATGATAATCTTAAATTCATTTTAACTTACTCTCGCAGCTTTATAATTATAATTACCTGATAAGCCAACGGGACATTCATCTTTTGATATCCTTCTGGATTTAAATGCTGGGGAGTTAGTTGATAAGCTATTTTTAGATTGGCTTTCAGATAAATTTCATGCAATAATAAAGCTTCCTAATGACTTTTTCTTACAAAACCATCTGGAGTCTAAAAAATAAATAACATTTTCATAAATAATTAAATACAATCATTGAAAAATTTGATAGTTGTAAAATTAAATAGGTCACTTATGAATATATTCATTCCAATGCTAACTAAATTGAAAATTCAATCGTGAATAACAGTACACTGGTGTTAAAAATCATATTATAAGAGAAGCTTACCCAAAAAAACAATCGTTTCATAATTTTGTTCCTGAAACATTTTATTAAGTGTGGAAAATCCGAAATAAACCAAAGTCTGCGGTCAAAATTGCATGGATGATCACAGCTACATTGTCCATCTTTGACACCGAAAAGTGTCCATGCTCCTCTGTTCCATTGAGCTGCATCAGAAGTAACGACATCAACATAAAACCCAGCATTCTCCAGTAATACGATGCATTCAATGAGTAATTTGTGAAGAATGGCACTCGTGACAGAATTTCTGCTCAGGAAGCTACCAACTACTTGCACCCAGTTACCCTGAAAAGGTTGGTACATGAAGACTAAGGCATGATCAGCCCGACTGTTGATTAAATTTTCCGGAGTATGTGCCCCCAAGTCTACAAAACCATCAAGCTGCATAGTTCTCCGATTTAGCTTCACGGCTTCACTTAAAGCTACTTCATCTATTAAAAGGGTACCTAGGAGAAAAAATAAAAAATTGTTAGAATGAAATAAATGTGAATCAGATGTAGTCTAACAATAATAGCCAGCTACTGTTAAAAGTTAATGAAGCTTTTAAAGAGTTATTTAAAAATATCAAATACGAATTACTTTTTCAGCTAAAAACTTATGCGCTCGGATTTGTTAATATAATCATACTCGATAGCTAAGTAGAGTTGTTAGATATAGTTAAAATGGTTGCGTTTTTAAGATTTGCATTTTTAAGATTTGCAGTTAGTAGTAAAGTGTGACAGGAATGGTGCATGGATACCCCGTTTTTCATGTGGTTCCATACGTGAACTTTTAATACGAAGAGTGTCGAATATGGCTTTAGGGAAACCAAAAGCGCTATCCAACTTCTGGATATATTTGTTAAGGGTGTCTTTGCAGGGAAGAGGGAGGATTTGACGTTCTCTGAGTCGTTCATATACCGCAGCATTTTTATACCAAGTAGCAAACATTCATAAACCCACTCAACCGTATATCTTCGTTGTTTGGCATTTTTAGCTTTTACTGCATTAAAACAAGCACGAATTGCTAGTTGTTGCACGGGAGGCAAAATAGAAATTTCCGCTCTTAGAGCTTCATCTTTAATTGCCATACAATTAAGTCGTTGCGTTTCTATAATTTTGATGAGTGATTCATTCTGTAAAGGGTTAAATAGTTAAATAGGCATTTACAGGTGATTTAATTTAAGTTCTCAGATTGTAGTTGATTAAATTTGTATTCACAAACTAAACCGTATTGACGAAATGATAATGTAATGTAACGAGCATTGTATCAAACTTTTAAGTTTATTGAAAAAAAATAAAAGAATATTGATCTTAAACACTCACAACCTGTAAATAATCAAGTATACATGAAGAAACGATAAATAAGTAAATACCTACTTTACGTTTGAGGCGCTGAATTTGTTTAGTTTTCAGGCTCTCCTGGTACTTCAAGTCAGTGTACGAACTTTTAATGTCGGGTTTGACTTTGTACGATCGATTTTGCAATTTCCGTCTCAATTGCCGACAAGCAAAGCATCGAAAAAGATTCATTTGTTTCTTATATTGTTCGTCAGGCAATGACACACCAGAACACGCCGATGAACATCTATTATTAATGAGAAATGATACTAGTAAAGTTCATTTAACAAGTAATAAAAACCTTAGAATTATCATTTTTAGGCAATTGTAGAGTATACTAATGTGCTCCGTACTTAAGATACACAATAATTATTAAGTTTGGTAATCGATTTTTAAACATGGAAAATCGATAGCAAATTTTTTAAATTTATTAATAACAAAAAATTAATGTCCGTAGCCAAAAATGGAAAAGTAATCCAGTCCCTTCACATAACTCACAGTTTTCCAATTCCTTCAAAAACTCCCAAAAATCAGATATTTGGGAAAAATTGGTATTGAATTCTACCGACTCTTGCGTTTTCAAGTTAAGTAACTAATCAAAAGTATAATGTTAACATTACCACAAAAAAAAAAACTGACGTTCGAACATTAGATTCTTATGAATTTTCAAAATTCTTGAAAGCTATTCTATCAAAATCTTCAAAAATACGCGAAAAAAATCGAGAAAATAACTTTGAGAACTGATATATTTCTGTGTAATGTTCGCTTCGAAGAAATTTGAACATTCGTTAGCAACCAACGTTCGGAACTTTATGTTTATACTGTGAAAAATAAATTACAAGATCTAAAAATTCTTACTGATATATTGAAGTCTTCACTTATTTTTATACGAAATTTTAAATTCATGGATACTTTATCTAAATGACATAAAACTATATTTTTGGATTAACTAAATCTATTGTCCAACTCCAATTTTGTGGCAAAGCATTGAATTTCAACACGTTGATAATTGTTAATAAAGAACATTTCTCAAGACGTAATTCAGGAGTAGATAACTCACGTGGCTTGAAATGATTAAATAAACAAAAATTAATGATTATTTTTTTGTAATAATAGTTCTAAATTTATAGGAGACGATATAAGAGACATGTCTAAAGACTTAACTTTTTTAACATATTCATAATTCAGATTGTTTGACTTATTGAAATATCTTATAACATGATTCTTTAATTATTTCATTTACTTTTGTTTTAAAGAATTGAATAGAGAAAAGAACGTGAATATGAAAAAAAAATAATTAATAATTTCTTTTCGAAAGACTATTTGTTTTATAACAATATTTTTCAAATTTAACTCTCATACACTGCTATAATAAATTCGAGTAAACTTGATAATTTTTATAGTGAATGTTTCTTATTATTTATAATAGTATATTACACACCTACGGAAGAAAAGTAAGAAATGTCTCAGATCACATGTAATTGTCGGCCGAGGCGAAGCCGAGGTTGACAAATATGTGATCTGAGGCTTTATTTACTTCCGTAGAGTGTATACTATTTTTTTGCTCCACGAAGGCAGGGAGCTTCACTTTCTCAATATCTCAAGTACTTAAATAAATATTCTAACAAACAAGAGTAATTAGGCCTCCTAATTGTTTGTGCTTTTATCTTAAGTTGCAGAGTAATAATTCGAAATTTTAATTTTTCTTACCTGCATTTCGTTCTCACAATTATCATTTTCTTCAAAATTTTCAAATACGTCAATGCGTTTTGGTGACTCACAATTAATTATGTTTATGAGATCATTACTAATTATTGGTTCTTGGTTTTGTGGTGAGTTAGTTTTATGGTCATTTGTAATTAATAAATGGCATTGCATATACTGAGCTTCGTTATTTTCATTGTTGCAAGCTTTGTTTACACGGTTCGGATTCAACGTCGGAATAGCATCAGGCTTTAGCGAGTATCTTTTTCGAGGTAATTCTTCATAAATTCCAGTAGTCAATAATATTTTATCAGTTTTAATAATATCTTGATCATTAAAATGTAATTCACAGACATAATCTTTTTTTGGGGTGAGATCTTGCTTTAATCCACAGTACCACAATTTTAACAAGTCTGGACACTTGAATAAACAAACAAAAAATTGACATGAAGTTATATTTGGAAATAATTTTGATAAGTTACTTTGAGTAAAACGTTAGCTCCAAAAAAATGGTAACGATGCAATTTTTTAAAACTAATTCTAAGAAGAAAAAAATTACGTTATACCTTTTTACAATTTCTTTTTTAATTTGATCAAAAATGATACTAAAATCTACTGATATAAAAATTTTTGGGACTCTTGTAACATAAATTATTTAAAAAAAATATTTTGAAAAAAGAGCACTTATAATTTCCTTTAATTTCTATAGGTAAAATTTTTTTTATAATCATTTAATTAATATAAATTTAATTAGTATAAAAATTATTTCTTACAAAAATACTAAGTTAGGTTATATTACCTGTGGCACAATAAATAAAGACGTGTTTCGACTATTTAATTTTAATTTTTTATTACGATCTTTTATCCGGCCACTCAAACACCCATCAACTATACATTTATTTACCATTTTAAACTATTATCACTTTGATTATTAATTAAAAAACTAATTAACTAACTGAATGTCAATTTGGTGTTATTAATAAACAATAACAAACGGACGCCATGATCCGGACATTAGCGAACGTAGTGACGCCCTAGCGGCTTCTTTTTGAAAATGATCTATCCTCAGTTTTCCGGACGCACTAACTGTACATTTACCTATGTCGATCGTCCTCCTTATATCTAGCCTCCGTGACAAAAATATAGAAATGAAATGTTATCATCATGCTGCCATCTCTTAAATAATTACAAAACTATTATTTGAGACATGCGCATTAAAATCGTTAAAAAAAAAAAATCCCAGCAGCTGTTTATTGTCGCTGCCGCTGGGAATAGCCGCATATTTATTTATTTATTTTTTTTTTTTGACGTGAATACAAGAAAATAATGGTTAATATTTTATCTGTAAAATGACTTTTTATTCATTGATCATTCTTTATTTATTTTAGTCGTTCAAAATCAAATGTGATAATTAAAATAATTGGTAATTTATTAATTTACTAATTTAGTTGGTGATATTGATGAATTTAATTTGGCTTTGGGGTTATATTTGTAATGGCTCAGGTGAAGGAATTTTCTGAGAATAAAAGGTTTGACGTTGACGATTTGAGTGACAATGAAATCAAGGGCTCTATCAACGGTAAAGAAAATAATGACAGCAATTTTGAGGACAACTGTGGAGAAAAAACTCCTGTACAAAACAGAAGCACAAATAAAAACAATTCCATATTCAACACTATTTCAAAAATCGTTAATCGCTCTACTAAGGTAATTTTTTTTTTTTTTAAATTTGTATTCGAGTATTTAGTTGTTTAATTTTATTAGATTTTAATTATTCTGACATTAAACTATTTCAAGTTGATTACTTATATTTTTCTTGAATTCAATCATTATTTCTGGATTAATTTCCAATAATATTACTGGATAATTAAAAATAGAATTGTAATAATTGTTATTTTCAGGTCCCAGAGATCACGGATTTTAAAATAGTAAAGCCAATAAGCCGAGGAGCATTTGGAAAAGTTTTTCTGGGTTACAAGAAAACAAACCCAGACCAAATCTACGCAATAAAAGTAATGAAAAAAAATGAGATGATCCACAAGAACATGGCCTCTCAGGTAGTAATTGAGCGTAATGCTCTTGCAATCACTCACAGTCCATACTGCGTCCAGCTTTTTTACTCACTGCAATCTCATAGCTGCATCTACCTGGTGATGGAGTACATGGTTGGCGGGGACTTGAAAAGCTTTCTGGGTAACGTCGGTTATATGGACGAGTCAATGGCAATGTTCTACACCGCGGAAGTTTGCCTTGCCCTGGAGTACCTCCATTCTCACGGAATCGTCCACAGAGACCTGAAACCGGACAATATGCTTCTCTCTCGAGAAGGTCACGTTAAGCTTACCGATTTTGGGTTGAGTCGCATCAACGCTCTTCACCGTGACCTCGAAATATCTGACCTCGTAAATCATACTCCCACTACTGCAAATTTTTTAGCTCGGACACCTGGACAATTGTTATCACTTACCTCTCATTTGTCGTTCGGCTCCGGAAAATCTTCAATAGACCTCGATGGATCTATCACTGAAATTGACACTTCAGTATCTCAAAATTTGCTATCAGTTTTACAGAAAAACGCCGACAGCAGCCACTTGTCTGGAGTAGACCCGTTTCAATCAGCAGATGACATTGAGTACAACGCCGACGACGATGTTTTCGAGGCACCCAGTGGAGGTAGCAGCTATCACACCGCCGAATCCTCGAGAAAATTATCTACTACTAGCAAAGACACCGCTGAATCCACTTTTGGGAGTGACTCCAAGAGTATAAACAGCCCTTCTAATTTTTTGGTCTCGTTTTCCCGAGGAACTAAAAGAAAAAGGGGATCATCCTCAACAGGACTCACCCGGGAAATTCTTTTAATAGGCCTGGATGCTAATTCGACTCCGAAAAGACCCAACAGAGGACTATTGACCAGGACAGGAAGCTTCAGTGGAGAAATTCTCGGAAGAATAGAAGAAAATTCCGAGACCGGAAAATACAAACATGAAGCTCGGGTTGCTTTCAGTACTCCGGTTTCTTCTTATTCTTGTTCTTATTTTTCTAGACAAGGATTGGGTGGTGGGCCAGGAAAAAATAGAAAAGATAAAAAAGAGACAAGATTCGAGCTTCCAGAGACCGGATCATCTGCTGGAGAGCGGTCACCACAAGGGATTTCTCCGATAAAAACTCCTGCGGGAAGTTTACAAGATGCTAACTTTACACCATATAGAACTCCTAAAAGTGTGAGAAGAGGGGGAGATAAGTCGGACAGCAGGATTCTTGGGACTCCTGACTATTTGGCACCAGAGTTACTTAGGAAACAAGGGCATGGCGCTGCGGTAGACTGGTGGGCATTGGGGGTCTGTTTGTATGAGTTTTGTACGGGGATTCCCCCTTTTAATGATGATACACCACAAAAAGTTTTTGAGAATATTTTGAAAAGAGACATTCCTTGGCCTGAAGGGGATGAAATTTTGGGAAAATACGCGATTCAAGCGATTGATAGCTTGTTGACGTTGGATCAAAAGGAGAGGCCAACGGCTAAGGAGGTCAGAAAAATGCAATTTTTTAATGAATTTCCTTGGGATAAACCTGAAGAAGCTGTGCCCCCTTTTGTACCCAACCCTGATGATAATTGGGATACTTGTTATTTTCAAGGTAATAACCTCCTATATAGTATATCGTTATTTTTTTTTTTTTTTTTTTTTTTTTTTTTTTTCTCGCAAACTTGTATTATTTTTAATCAATAAATTTTTTTATTAATCATTTAATCATTTTTCAGCTCGAAATATAATGCAGCATCTAAATGTTAGCAGCTGTGAAAGTTGAACAAGGCCAAGGGTTTCTGCAGTGTGTAAAATAAATAATAATTCTTATCGTAAGCCTTATTTTTAATTAATTGTAAAATAATATTAATAACATAATTATAATTAATTTTAGTAATACCAATTATTGTACTGATATTTTAATGAAACTTAATTTTTTATACTAATGATAAACTTATACACATATATTTATAATTAAATTTTATTATTTAAATGCCCAGTCTTTTATTGGATTGATAAATATAACGGACGTTTACTATTAATATTATTGTTATTATTATTATTATTATTATTATTATTATTATTATTATTATTATCTATTTTAGATTCTTGTAAATCCAAGGAAGAAAATGAGTTACTCGTGTATAAACTCCTGGATATTGTCCTTTTCCGCACCCAATTCCCCAGCTTACTATTCCAACTTGTGTCCATCTGCCGTCGTTTACCATTAATGGTCCACCACTGTCACCCTAAAAATAAAAAAAATCGATATAATATTTCAAAAGATCTTTAAGAATTTTTTTTTTTTTTTTTTTTTTTGTTAAAATTTTAATTTATCAAAAGATAAATTTTTAAATTATAAAATCTTACAGAACACGAATCTTTAGCAGCACGTCCAGCACAAAGAAAACTGTCAACAATACCACCAGGTGCTGCTGCGCCATATTTAATTTTGCATTCTGCATTAGACCATACTGGAATTGCGACTTCTTGTAATACAGCTGGTTGAGGTCCACCTGAAAAATTTCATTAAAGATAATAAAATTTATTATTTCAATAAATAAAATCTTTCCACTTGAAAGGATTATTTTTAAAATTCAAAAAACCCGCCATCTTTAAATCTAACCCCAAGCGCCATCTTGAAGACTCATTACGAAATCACTATTTCCGAAGAAATTCAATCCGAACAAAGCGACGGTTTCGTTTATAAAAAGGTTAAATAATTTTATTTCGACATCTCTACCAAATTTATTCTAATTGATAAATAAATAGCATTAGGTATCAATTCGAAAAAAAAAAAAATCTTTAAATTAACTTTAATAAATTAAAAAAATAAAACATACTTTCCCGGAGAGATCCCCACCCAATAACAGTAGCAACTTTGTTGTTGTACAATTGGGAGCCGGTTGGCAGGCAAATTGGCCTGATGAGCTCTGAAAATTCCACAGGCTCATTCAAAGTCAACAGAGCTACGTCGTTATAGAGCGTCCTGGCGTCAAAGCCTTTATGCCTGACAACTCTCCTGACACGCCTTTCTACGTGACGGATTTCCGTGCTAGTCTTTATGTTGTAGTCTCCAAGTCTCACAGTGAGTCTTGCTACATCCCAAGAGTTCATGCTGAAAAACAGAAAAACGGTATGTTTTATAATTTACAATTTTAAAAAAAGTAATAAATAAATAAATAAATAAAAATGATGATGATGACAATAATTGTAGGATAACTCACTGAGCAACACAATGGGCGGCAGTAAGTATATGTTTGTCGCTGATGAGTGATCCGCCACAAACCTGTCTTCCAGCGTTGAAAAGCGCGGCGATCCAAGGCCACTCGCCGGGATCAGCATTGTGACCACCAACAATTCTTTTGTCTTGCTCCTGATCCCCGTTCTTGGCCCCGCACTCTGAGGAGCTGACAATCGTCGAGCTGGTGGTTGTTGTTACAGGTTTTGTTGTGGTGGCACCTGGCCACCAGCCGGGTTTTTTAGTCGGCCAGGTTGTTGAACTTGGCTTTTTGCTGGTCATCGTTACTGATGAAGCGGAGGAGGATGATGATGATGATGATGATGATGATGGAGGCATCAGGCTAGAAGGATACTCGTCTGATAATGGCCTCGAGGAGCTGGATGTTGTTGGCCTAGAAGATGAAGACGATGAGGGATGAGTGGGGAGAGGAGGAATTGTGTGATGGGGTGGATGGGTCGGCAATGGAGGCGGCCATGAGCCCATTGGTGGTGATTGAGGGGCCAGTTCGATTGGCTTATCGTGTGATTCGTATTCCTAGAACAATGTAAGTATTTTAATTTTCAATTTATCGAAAAATTAATACCAATAATCGATAAAAAAATTTTTAGTGATAAATATTAAATCTTAATAAATATTTTTTTTTAATATTGTAAAAAGTTTACTTCGGGATCTTCAACAGAAACAGGAACAGATACTGGAGCTAACGTCGTTGATGGTGCTCCTGAACAACATATACCGTAACCCATTCTTCCGTCACTCCGGGTGTAGCTGCATGTATCGTAGACTCCGAGGATCCAGCCGTCAAGAGCCCCAAGATCCGGGATTTTAAAATACGGGTAACATTCTTTAAAAGTTGTACAATTACCCACTTGACCTTTTGACGTCAAGCATTGCCCTCCTGGTTGTTTTTTTCCGGTCCAATCTAAATTACGGGCTCCTGGACGCGGTTCTGTTGGTACTTAAATTTTTTAATAAATTCTCAATATGCTCATAATAACTTTTTATTATTAATAACTAAAAATTGGCATCCAGTTAAATATTCTTTAGTATTGATATAAATTGAATACGTGTAAAAATTTGGCACGATTTAAAAAACATTAGAATACTTTAAACGTATATAAATAACATGTAAAGGCTCAATAAACACATGCACTAATAACATTATTATTGCAGACGTGAAATCGGTACGCTAGAAGACGCGTCATGAATACACAATGATTTTTTTTTTTTAATTTCTACGACATTTTTCGTAGTTCAAGGTCAATGTCAACAAAAACAATCAATAGTAATAATTTAATTAAGGATAATTAAACATAATATCAAAAATTTTTACCTTCTAGGACGACAGCGTCTTCGAAACAATAACAACAACAACAACACCAACACAAAAAAAGAGTTATTAAACGAAAAATCATTTTGAGGGTCATGATCACAAAACTTTCATTGAATCTCAACAAGTGAATAGTTGATATACATATATTTTTTTTTTTATTTTTATTTTATAAAGTAAGGAAAATAACGAAAATTAATAAACAAATGACTGATTCAATATCTATCGGTCGAATAATAATAAAAACACGTTCGGTCGAGTAAGAAAGGTAGTCAGGATAAGACTAAACCGTTTTCCAAGGCGCGTCTTCTTTATAACGGGTTAACCCTTCTCCTTCTCTTCTTCATAATTCTAGCTTCTATTTCACCCCAAGGTATCGTTTGTTTTAGTGAAGGTATTTAGCAAAAAAATTTGTTAAAACAAGATTGAAATTTATTAAGTAACCTTGAGAAGGGCAATAAACTTTATTGAAAATGGTTTTTTATCGTTAGTTTCAAAATATCTATTTTTATGGGTAATTATTTAGAATAAAGAAAAATAGGTTGTAGAAAATTTTATTGAAGATAAAAAAAGGTCTGATGCAAAATTGTCATAGAACAAATCGTTAAAAATTTTTGGTAATTTATATGACTTTTTATATAGAAAATATAAAAGGATAATGATTTGCGTAAAAGGAGAATTTTATGGCGGGTAAAAAAAATTTTACACAAAATTTTGATAGGACAAGTCATTGAAAAATTATGGCTATTTAAGCTTTTCCTTTTTTTTTTTTTTTTTTAAATCCAAATAATGTTGGTGGAAAAAACCCGATGGATTTTGTAAAAAAAAAAAAAAAAAATAAATAAATAAATAAATAAGTTAAATAATCCATTAAAAGTTAAGTGGGGAAAAAAATAACTGAGGTGACTGTACAAGACGATTTATTTTATTTCTCTCTTCGAGGCCTGGAAAAGGACTTGGATTCGCGTGATCTCCAAGAAAATAGATATCTAGTTGCAAAAATAAAATATAAATATATTCATCAGCAAGTAGATGATGATAGAGATTTTATTTTTTTTATTTATTTATTTTTTTCTTCCACTTAGAAGACATTGATCTGGGGAGGTAATCGATAAAGGGAAGTTTAACAACCCGTCAAACCGGACTTACTAACCAAAATAATCTTCTGCTTATTAGAAAGGTTTCACAATTTTTTGCAGGCTGGTTTTTTTTTTTTTTTTTTTCCCTTTTTAACAATTGTTCATAGTTCATATAAACAAACTTCCCCACGATTAACATAAGATTAAAAAAAAAATTGCCGGAGGCTACTCTATTCAGATAATAACGGGGCTTAAGATAAAAAAAGAGAAATTTATTTATACTCAAAAAACGAATTTGAGTGACATTTGTCATAGATTATAAAATTAAATGCAAATTAGTGTTTTAATAAGCCACGGGAAATTGGGATTAACTTGATCTATTGAGAGCTTTGTTTGTGTAGACGTTTGTGAAAGGTAAAAAATATATTGGCGTCACTGGCCTCGTCAAGGTCGCCAACGTACACGACTCAGTAAGCGAAATTTTAAATTTGCCGCTTCATTTAATTTTGTTTGTTTATTTTTTTTTATTTTTTTTTTTATTTTATTTATTTTTTTTTTTTTAAAAGAAAAAACTTTGAGAAAGTTTTATTTTCTTGTGGCACAAATTTCATTTAAGTTTGCATGACTGTATTTGTTTTTTAATTTTCGGTTTAGAACAAAAAAACGTTTGATAGAACGAGTCGTTAAAAAGTTATCAGAAATTGAAGTTTTTGAAAATTCATAATGGGAGGTTTTTACTAAAAATAATTAAAGAAAAACTTTTATTATAAAATGTATTTATTATCATTTTTTTTTTTACTATTGTATTGAAAATTTATAATATTTGATAATATATCATATCATAGTAATATCACCTCTGGCCCAATCTCACGATGGCAAGATATCGCGATTTTTTATTTTCATACATTTAATTTTTATGTTAAACAATGTTTTAATAAAATAACTTAAAATATAAATTTTTACTTACAAATATATATATATATATATATATATATATATATATATATATATATATATATATATATATTTTTTTTTTTTTTTTGCTATAATATACATTTAAAAATTATTTAAGGAAAAAAAATTAGCCCATTAATTTTGGGTAAAATTATTAGGTAATTTTTTTTTATATCAGGTTTGATTATTATTTAGTCTTTTATTTTTTAGCTGAGCAAAATATTGACTTTTTTTTAAGTAGCAATAACATTTTGTTATTTGTTTTTTTTTTTTTTTTCTAATTTTCAAAAATAAGAAAACTAATAGTTAAATTAATAACAAATTGGGCTTTCATGTAATAAAATACAAGAGATCCGTCTTTCACAATATTCTTATTTTTTTTTTCTTTCTTAAATTGATGAATAAAAAAAACAATGATCAATAATTATAAATGTCATGTATTGAGTCTGTTTTAAAATAAAAAATTAAAATTAATAAAAATAAACAAACAAATCTCTTACAATATTTTTTTCCACATACTTTAATAATTAATTAAAATTAATATTTTAAAACTTTTAATATCGCACTGACTTGTTTGACAATTAATCATTAATCAATCAATTACAAATAAAAAATTAAAAAATCCATTCATTTACATTCATGCCTTATTTATATAAAACATATTTATTTATTTAATATTTCAACTAATTAATTTTCTTTTATCTTTTATTTATTTAATTATAACAAAATATTTTTAACATGCATTTACAAGCGTATTTTGATCGTTGCTTTGATATTCGGTATGACAATATTAAGATTTAATATTACTATATTTTATATTAAATTTTTTGATTAAAAAAAAAAAAGAGGAAAAAAATTAGGACTAATTTTCTGTTAAGCTACGACTTATGCCAAATTATTGCTGGTGATTTTATTAAATTAATTAAACATGTATATAAATAATGTATAGGCAAGTAGGGCATTGTTAATAAAAATTTTTGATTAACTTTAAATGGCTATAACTTAATAACTATTGGCTTTTATGGAAAGTTTAGGGCATTTTTTTCTTTAAAAAAGAAAAAAAAAAAAATATGATTTAAGAAAAAAATGGCTTTTTTAGTATTTAAAACTTGATAATTTAAGATTTTTGGAAACTATATGACACTTTAAATGGCTGTAACTTGTAAATTATTAATTTTTGATAAAAAAAAAAAAATTAATCATATTTTTGGAACTTTTATATGACACTTGAAATGGTTGGACCTTTATGAATATTGATTTTAGTAAAAAACACAAAGAATAATCAACAGAGTTTAAAATTCTAAACAGAAAATATTCGTAGAAAATTTTGGATATCAATATCAATTTAATAAAATAGATAGATAAGAACAATCGTATAAGCAGCATACAATATATGAACTTTAATAGGCGGAGTATGTTCATAATAATGGATAAAATTTAATCTATCATAAACTCATAACTTAACAATTAATATTTCAATCTTTTACGTATTTGTTTAAACCTCTTCAACCCTCGATAATAGTAATAGTAATAATAATAATAATAATAATAATAATAATTATACGGTTAGTAAAAAATATTAACGATCAACTTAAATCAATTTTGATTGATTTATATCATGCACTTTGTTTGAAAAACGAAAGTTATAATTAATGACATAAAATAAAAATATAGATGCCTAAAACGGCACGTGGATCTTAAAAAAAAACCTAATTATTAATTTATTGAATTTATTATTATTGATAAATTAATAAACAATTTTTTTTAACATCCAAAAAAACCGACTGCCAGCGGATAACATTAACAATCAATAAAAAAAAAAATTATAACGTTTTGTCTAATTAATAATTAATTAATTAAAATGTTTTGATGTTCCTCATTGCCACCATGAGTTAAAATAATGATAATAATAATTATAATAATAATAATGATAATATAAAATAATAATAATTGTTAATAAACAATATTTACAAACATAATTGACACTAATTTACCTTTAATGATTATAATAATAATAATAATAATAATAATTATTATTATTATTATTATTATTATTATTATTATTATTATTATTATTATTATTATTATTATTATTATTATTATTATCATTATTATTATTTTATTAATGTAATTATTATTGTTAACATTGATAAAAAAAAATTAATATAATTATTAGTAGCAATATAATTATAATATAATTATTATCTTAATTAATTAATTTTTATTATTATTATATTAATTGCCAGTTTTTTTAATTAAAAAATCAATTGATTGATAAATTAATTTAAAAAAAAGTTTAATTAATTAAACAGTCAGAGAGCTCACGAATTCGTGACCTCGTGAACGTGGCCGTGAATATGAGAATTTACAGTCGCGGGTGAAGTTGATGATGATAATGACGGAGACGGGGGCGTTAATTGTGTTTGCAATTTAATTAGTGTAACATCATAACCTATTGACGTCGAGTCGTTGGGATCATCTGGGTCCCCAGGTGACCCTGGATTGCTTTGATTACACTCCGGGTTTGCCGGTGTCGTTGAATGACTCACTTCCAATAGGAATAAGTCTTCGTCGACGTAATGGCGGATCATGTCGTCGTCAATTTTCGCCGTGATTCTGTAACAAATTATATAAAAAAAAATGAATTTATTTTTACTGTTGTATATTTGAATAAATTTAATTATCATTTAAAACAATAACATATATAATGATAATTATAAAATTAATAAATGTTAATAAAAATATAGAATTTTCATGCATAATTAATTGAAAAATGTAGCATGTTAATGATTATTATAATTTATTATTGATTGCACATTCAACACATAAACTTACCCCTTTGCGTTTTTTCGATACAAATTATTAATACTCGAGGATGCAATTTTGTACTTTGATTCAATCTGTAAAATAGAAAAAAGTAGAACATTAGAATTTTTTCATCGCACTCTTTTTTTTTTTTTTCTTCTTTCTTTCATTTTTTTTAATATTTAAAAATTCATTATCATAGATTTTATTAAAAAAATTTCTTTTTTTGACAAAAAAAAAAATTTTTTTTTACGATTGCTTTCCACTTTTTTCTCAGTTACTTTTTATGCTGATAAAAATGGTAAATTATTTAATTAACCAATTAATTCATAATATGGTTATTTATTAGCGATGTATGTGATTTACTTACGTTAGAGCCTAGTGGTATTAATTTATAAGCGTTACATTAATTACCCAATCAAAGAACATTTATTCATTTACGTGGAAGATTAATCATGATAAGTTACAATGTTGCATGCTTTCTTGTGATATTTTATTCATTATTATTATTATTATTATTATTATTATTATTATTTAGATTTGAATTTTATTAACAATATATATATACAACAATAGCGCTGTAATGCATATATAATTTTTTATTTTTAAAAATACTTATAGCTTATGATAATGTGTTTTATAAATAATTAATATGTATATATTTAATGTTATATTCCAGCTACAAGTAGTTTTAATAATTAGCAACAAAAATAAAAAAAATATGCTAACTTTTTTTTAAGTAAAAACTAAATCATTGTTATAAAAAAATAAATTTGACGGGCCATAAAATTTAATTTAAATAAAAATAAATTAGCAATATTTTTTAGTACATTGTTAGCATTTCGGGGTTATTGACGGATACAATAAACTTACCCGTCTAATGAGCAGAGAAAATTGGAGCTTGGATGCTTGCAACCTCGAGGAAAAAACGTATTAATGGTGACCGATAATCACTGCTCCAAAATCCAGTTTTCTCTGCTGCAAGTCTGAACAATAACAAATAATAAAAAATATAACACGATATTCTATTTTGACTTAACTTATTTATAAAATACTAATTTTAACAATCTTAAACGGCGGATTCCCCCGTGTGATAAGATCAAATAATTATTTTTTCTATTTCCAATAAGCCTATCAGCTGAAATCGTAGAAAAAGTGAGTGTCCTTTCTTTTTAAGTTGGATATCTTCGGTATTGGTATAACTTAAAATCATGATTTTTCTTACTTACTCTTAAAATTTATTTATAAATAAATAATTCTATATTTTGATTGGTTTAAAAAAAAAAAAAAAAAAAAAAAGTTTTTAATAAACAGGCTGTCACACGGCGGGGGCACCTCTATTTAACTAATTTTAAAAATAAATGATATTACAATTAATTAAAAATTAACAAATATACTTACAGCATTGAGGAGTCCTTGGACGGTAGGAGGCGTGACATGTAACGGCGTGTAGACATCTTCAGATTCTTGTCTGACATAAAGCATTACCCGTTCTTCAGAATTGTTTCCACGGAGGTGAGATTGCTGAGTTTGGTGCTGAAGATGCAGACGATTACTAACACTTGAGACGAGAGTTCCTGCAGTAGAGGTCAAAGCACCTGGAGGAACTCCTTGAAGAACGGTGCCTTGCAATTCCTGGACTTGCATAAGCAGCGAGTCTTTTTTGTCGTGGATTCCGGCGAGGTTATCTGGAGGAAAGTGGTTGTGAAATTTCAAAGCTGGAAGACTGGGTCTTCCGCATCCTGGATACGGACTACTGGTTCCTGTTTTCATTCCGCCCTCGCCGTTGCTGAGCGATGAGGTGTCTGTGTCACCACTGCCATTTCCCGCGCCGTAGAACCCTGATAATTCCATTGTAGAAAACTGCTGAACAAAAATTTGGTAATTAATTTATAAAAATTTTTTTTACAATTTAATATATTTTATATTATACAATATTTATTAAAATAAAAATATTAATTCTATTAGATATAATTTTTAAAAATAAATATTGTATAATTAGGTTAAGAAAGTAAAATAATTTACCTTGTCAAGTGCGTGCTCAGCGGGTGGTGAAAATAATACCGGTGGTTTATGAAGATCAGTCATTGAATAAAATTCACTGCGTTCAGTAACAGAGTGATACAATTCATCAAGCTTTTTCCTGCCTGTAGCAGTCATTTTACGCTTGGCTGCTCTTCTCTCTTCGTCGCGTGTCTTTCTTTCGGCACCCTACATTTAATTATACTCCATTTAATTCAATTCCTCTCTACTATATATATATAGTTAACTGATGAAAGGTCGAATCACAACAAGCCTTTAATACAAAGTCTCTACTTATGCATATAACATGACACACAACATACATATCTAGAAAATTTAATTAAGTTATTAATTATTTATTCATTTACCTTATCACAAAAAACTTTTATTTGACAGTAACCACGATGAGAAGGTGGCGTGTATGAATGAGAATGTGAAGGTGGTTCTTCATATGTGTCCACTTGGACATGTAACGGCAATCCTTTTACACCTTTTTGACTTGAAAAATCCGTGCTTAAACACTGTACTGCGACGTTTATCTGAAATAATGTCAAAAAAAAAAAAAAAAAAGTAAATTTAACAGCAGACATTTAAATTTTGCGCTGCGCATGCGCATTTATTTATACTGAGCTATTAACATCCAGAGACAATTTTGTTGATATTTTGAGATTCAGTTAACTCGATTAACTTGACAGTTATATATTTATTTCAAATCATAGAGTTATAAAGGATCAGTGAGAGAAAAATATATGACAAAGAAAAATTTTTACCTTTGCTGAAGATTCTAATGGATTCCAATATACAGCAATGGCATTATGAGCAACTTCTTCGATACAGCCAACCAATCCAACGCTATTTTTTGTGTCTAGATAAAAAAAAAAAAGTTAATTAAAACCTTACAAGGAAAAAAAAAGTGTTTGCATTAAGCATAAATTAACAATTGGCATTATTAATATGGTATAAATAAAATAGTTAACTTGACAAGCTAATTTGAATAAAGATATATAAAAAAAATATCGATTATGATAATTTTATTGGTAGTTAAGCGCTTACCGGCTTAACCTCAACTATATAGTTATCCTTAGCTCGAACAGTAAGCTTGCGTAAGGAATAGTGTGTGTGTTTTATTAAATTTATTATTAATATAAGATAATTTGCTTTTTATTAATTGTCATTGTGCAATAATTAATTATTATTGCAGATATTTATGAACCTTACCCGCATCAAGAATCCGTTGCTTCACTGAATGCTGCCTACCGTGCCAAAATTGCCAAGCTTTTATTTCGTCTTCTGGGCTTTTTTCTTCACGGAACATTAACATTACAACACTCTGTAAGTAATAATAATGATAATATTTAATTTTTATGAATAGAATTAACATAATTGCAGTTATTGCCAAGAGAAAGTCAAACATTTATGTGTTTAAACTTTTGGTTACAGTTTTATTTCATATAATCTCAATTAATAAAGCTGATTTTTTTTTTCTTGCAATAAAGACCTCTAATGACAGAGGAAAATAATTTCGAGCACGGTAATTTCTGTGGTATATATCTTAAAAAAAAAAAAAAAAAAAAAAAAAAAAATTGATCGATAAAAAATTACAAACCAAAATAATTGAAAACTGCTAGATAGTTACATAATAAACTTCCGTATTTTAATTCATTAATCGAATAGTAAAGAATAGAGTATAAAAAATTAAGTTTCACTCGTAAATCTATTTATATATGCAAGCGCTTATATATAACAAGTTCTAATTAGTTATTGATTTCAATTAGCCTCAGCTACTTTACTTACAACCACGTTATCCCACAATCTTGCATAAATTATCTGCCATTTTCATCACAATCACAATCAACAAACAATTATTTTTTCGTTTAATAACAGATTAATAATATTAATCAACAATTATAGTAAAAAATTGGATCATTATAAAAACCAACACTATAGATATATATATATAACTGGTGCAGTGATTTTTTGTGATTCGGGTGAATGAACGTTAAAGTTATATATAGATTGATCGCGTTATCAAACCACAGATTTGTTACACTTAGTTAAGCGCAAACGATCGAGTTTACTTCCTTTACCTTTTTCTATTTATATTTATCTTTTTTCGACTGGCAATCGTTTATTTCTCTTCAATTTATTAGCATAATAATAATAATAATAATAATAATAATAATAATAATCATAATAATAATAATAATAATAATAATAATAATTATCAATACCACGAAAAATAATTATTACAATTATTATTATTATTATTATTATTATTATTATTATTATTATTATTATTATTATTATTATTATTATTATTATTATTATTATTATTATTATTATTATTATTATTATTATTATTATTATTATTATTATTATTATTATTATTATTATTATTATTATTATTATTATTATTATTACCTTAACAGTTTGTCCGGTTTTCAAAAGCGGTTTGTCTGGATCGGGAACATAATCTAAAGTGATTCCGTAAAATTGACCCTTATTAATATAAGTTATTCTGTCATCCTCCCGTCGCTGTGACGTGCTTATCGGTGACTCCAGATGATACTTGAACCCATACGCTGAATAACTGAAACATTAATCACGCAATCAGTTGCCTTTGACCATCGATATATCTATAATAATGGTTAAAACTTTTCCACAAGTTTCCGAATTATTTAAAATAATCAGATAAACAAAATTCAAGCTTCTTTATCTTTATAGTTCTTAAAGTCCTCCTATAGGTAATTCCAATCGCTCAGAAAGCCTGATTTTTCAATAAAGTCTTCTGAAGAAATTAAACAGTAAATTATTGGAAATTGATAAAGGTGTGGAACGAAAAGTTTACAAGCGTAATAAATAAAATTTAATGTGCTTTTATATTTGTCAAAAAATAACAAATAATCATTAAACAACAACAAATAGGTTAGTTGTTGCGGCAAAACACGCGACTCAAATCATCATTGTCTGGAAAAATATCTGTAATAAATAAGTAGTATCGTATCAGATGTAATTACCGTATCTGACAGCTCAGAAACTAGGAAATCCAGAGTCTCTCGAGTGTATATAGTAAAACGGAATAGCTATCAGCAAAATGCTTACAAGTGAGGGAGTTGTAATATTTTAACAGTGCGAGCTAGTTAACTGAGCCAATGATGATAAGACGATAAGCGTGAGCAGTCACCAGTCGGTAGTACTCGAGGAAATAGACATAAAAAGGCGGCCGTTTGAAAAAAAAAAAAAAAAAAAAAAAAACAAACACTTCAGGTGAACGCCCGGTAACCATTAGCAATTGATTCTTTATAACAAGTCTAGTCTTGCCACTTAGTTTTGCCCGCGCCCGCGCGACACATTATTAAATTTTTATTGCGACTTGTATCAACTCCAACACAACATTAAAATAAATTTTATGATTGTAATTATTGAAATAATTATTCATAAATACAATATGGAAAGAAGAAAAAAAAAAAAAAAAGTACTAATAATTAATTTTTAACAAGTATTAAAAAATTAACCGGACGATAATAAAAATGAATTTATATAACGGTATCATATACTGACTAGGCAGAATCAGTTGGTCCTGAATTCTGAATTATTCTAATAAAATTTTATGCGATTTATCGAATAAATTATTTAAACTTTGAATACTCACATTTTTGGTATCTGAATTTTATCTGCGTCATTTTGGCGCCCAAAGTCGTGCCAAGGTCTGGATCTAGGAGGATTTGGAGTAGTAGAAGGTGAAGCTGAAGCTGAAGGATTCACCAGTCCCCGCTGTACCTGGCTCTGATTGTGAGACTGTTGTAATTGCAGCTGGAGAGGTGGATGATGAACAACAGCTCCACTTTCAAGGACCACTGTTGATGGATTATTATTATTATTATTGCTGGGACACAGCTCAGTGTAGTCGAATGAAGACTGAAATAATAATAATAATAACAACAATAATAATAATAATAATAATAATAATAATAATAATAATAATAATAATATTAATATTAATAAATAATAAAAAACTACAAATTTGTGGGAACAAACCTGATGCAAAGCTGTCGGAGGATGGTGGTCCTGTCTTGGAGTTACTGCATCAGCCCCAATCCCAGAATCGGGACTAGGAAGGTCTACGGTGAGGACCTTGCTGCTGCTGGACGAGGACCTTATTGCGTGGGTGGTGTATGAACTGGGCACCACCTCGTACCTGGTGTAGGACGTCGTTGTCGTGGAAAGTGCGGCTGAACTTGAGGACGCTAAAGGTGGAAGAGCTTCACTGGTCACGTAGACGGTGTTCCCGTCTCCTTGGTGAAGACCTGGTGTCGCACTTCCGCTGGCGTTTGAACCAGAATTGTAGGTTGATAGCCGCGGACTGCACGCCGAGTATGGATCGTAGGGGCTTCCGTATTGTTGGACCTGGAAGAGAGAGTATAAGATAGATTAATTCTAAAGGCCGTAAAGAAAAAAAAATTGTAAAAATTCAAATAAAAAGTGAATATTTACTTGTAATTGATGCTGCTGCTGCTGCTGCTGCTGCTGCTGCTGCTGCTGCTGATGATGATGATGATGATGATGATGATACATTCCCGGAGGTGTAGGACTATCCGGCTGAGCCTGTTTGTGCCGTTTAGACTGCTGAGCACCACGTGAGGAACTCAGGTCCTCAGGTTCCCTCTTGATACCAATTCCCGAAGAACCGTCGTGTCTCAGAGATTGCGGGCTGAGGGGCAAAGGGATGTTACTCTGGAGATTTTGATTTGGACTTGGCGATTGTTGATTATATTGGTGCAAAAAATGGTGGAGTTCTCCGCTTCCGTTCTCGGAGTTCTCTAGTCGAGAGCCAGCGCTCTCGACAAGAAGTTTCTGGCCCATAACTCCGCTGTAGAATAGAAAAATATATTATTAAATAAAAGTTGTTATCTGAAAATCTTTGACAGTTTTTAAGTAAACATAGGGTGTAAATAATAACTAAACCCCCGTGAACAATCGTCAATAGGTAGTTTATAGTTTATAGTAGTTAGCTAGAAGTTCCTTGGAGAAGAAAATACGAGTGCGTCGATTGTACCAAATAGTTAACATGTTATATTTAGCATGATAATGCAGACAATAAAAAAGTGTCTACCCTCGAGCGTCTTATTATTGTTAGGAGTTGAATAAAACGGAGAGAATCGGTGCTTTACCCCTACCCCTACCCCTACTAAATTTGTAAAGTAAAAGCAGGGGACTTGGTTTGGATCTTCACAGCAACCTGGTTCGAGTCGTCAACTTTCCTATCATCCTTTATTATTACAATTAAATTCCACCCTTTTTGGCACCATCGCATCATCATCATTCTGAGGATCGAGTGCACATGCGTCGAGCAGAACATACCAAAACCCTACGGTCAGATGCTTCGATACAATGCGTCGCAGATGATACCTGATACCTGATACCTGCCTAAGTTTCCTCCAGCCTTTTTTGCAGGCTCTCTTATGGTCTCATGCCCGTCTCACCTCTACATATATGTATAAGATATACAGATACACACACACACACACACACACACACACACAAGTTATATACGTATAAATAATATATATATATTTACGCTCTTCATGCGCACATGTCTCAAGTATCTCTTGACGACGCAATGTACCAAGTACGCACAAGAAATAACGAACCAGCTAAACTTTTTCTGGCGGACGAAGATGATATTAAGTGTGAGATGGAATATGTCATAACCTCGGGCTCGAATAAAGTATGCATATTTACAAGCACATATCTCAACATAACTCAACCCATTTATGGAACGATATTTTCGATTTGTATAGATGTGAAGATATATATATATATATATATATATATATATATATATATATATATATATTGGTATGTGTAAAATCCATGGATTGGAACCCTATGAATTCGGCTTATATGAAATGGATCCGAAAGGACGATCAGTAATGCGATGCTAATCCGACGGGCGCCAAAGAGCAGTCTTCTGCCTTTTTTCATTTATAAATCCTTTTTATTACTTTTATTTGTAATCGCTTTTTTTTTTCTTTTTTCGAATCCCTCAAGAGGTAAATAATGCATTTATCATTTTGGATTAAATGCAATTTTTTTGACTACTTTATCCTGTTAGTATATATACATTGATCAATCGAATATTTTTTATTCAATATTAAATAATAATAGCGATATAAAAAAAATTACAATTTATATAATTACTTCGATTTTCTTACTTAACATCAAATTAATTGATTGTGTCCATTAAAATCCGAAATATATAATGAGACATTTAAATATTTACTGTAGATTTAAAAAACAATAATTAACATTTTTAATTGATTTCATTTTATCAATTCTTACATACATAATTAAATCCAACTGTTGTTTATTAACGTAGTATTTATATATATATATATATATATATATATTATATATATCTTATATATTAATGAGATTGCCCAAAAAATAAATGCATAATAATAATTGGGATAAATAATTTGGCTAACCTCCGTATAATCATAAATATAAATAAATAAATAAATACATCTATAATATATTGATATATATTAAGGTCATCGGTCTTAGTAGTTATTCAGCAAATTAGCCATTCCACTTGTCGCTAAATGTATACGATAAATCATTATTCGCTTATTATACGCGGCTAAAAACAACGTGACAGAACAAACGGTCCTGTAATGAGATAAATGATTATATTTTTATTTTTTTATTTATTTGTTTTATTTTATCCATTTTATTAATGGGTTATTTTAGGAATTTTTTGTCCCGAACAAAATCCGACAAGATTCAGTGTAGGTCAACCCGAGGTCAGGGAGTTTTGCCGACAGGTCGATTCTTATTTTTATTTTTTTCCAAGAGGTAAAGAGAAGACCTAAGATTATGTTTTACTTGTGGTACTACCGGAATTCCCGGTTACGATGAGGTTTAACCGGAAATCTTTCATGGGCAAATTAACTTGACACATGTCAGTAGTCATGTTATGCCAATAAATCACATTCTATTTAATTATTCGAATATTTATAGTCACACACTATAATTATTAAAATTTAAATTAAACTTAAAGTTTAACGAAAAATCTATTTTTTTCTTCTTCTTATGCTCAAGACCTTATTATTATCTGTGAATATTCAGTGGTCCATTGAAATGTAAAATAAAGTATTTTGTGTAAATTTAATAATTTTTTAAAAATCTAGACATTTTAACGGGGTAGATGATCTAAATTAGGAGTTTAAATTATCAAATAAAATGGTCGAATGCCCTCTGACTCTGACTCTGAAAAAGATCCTCGTTTTCGTGAGTGTCACATCATAAAATGAAACAGAAACGAGCTTCATCATATCAGACTGTCGACGACAATAACTTATAAAAAAAAAAAAAAAAAAAAAAAAAAACAGACGGAAGAAACTATTTAAAAAATAACAATAACGATAACAACAACAAAAAAATATGCATAATAAAACAATAAAGTGTTACATTTTATTCCCAACACGTATCACCGAGTCTTTATTGTGATTTACTGCCGGTAGTTTCGTGATAAGTTAACGCACAAGTGCCGTCCGAGGTTTACATTCGAGATATTTATTTAGTTAAATAATTTAATTAGTATCTTGTCGGCATGCACCAGACCGGGAATTGTACACGGTTATACGGAGACAGTATACAAGAGACAAGAAAAGGTGACGTGAGATGACTATGAGGTGAAACAGAGCATAGAGATCGTGTTACATTTTGTCGTGAGACACTTTGTCGTATGCCGTTTTAGTTTCTTTAGAATTTTATTAAAATAAAAAATTTTTAATAAAATAAAAGATAAAACGTAACTTGTTATGCTGTATAATGTAATTACGCTAATAATTTTTTTTTTAACTTTAACTTTAAATAATTTATTACAGTTTGTTAGATTGTGACTTAAACTTTGAGGATAAAATTATATGTAAACGAATATTTTTTTCTGTGGCACAATTTTATTTATTGCAATTATATTATTTTGATAATATAAATTGGATAAATAATGTTTAATAATTATTATTTCCTACTGTAAAATATTCACAAAAAATTAGCAATTAAAAGTTGATTGTTTACCTAACAAATATATATGCTTAGCATAGAGCGATATTAAAAAAGGGCATGGGATAGTTGATAGTTGATAGTTTGAGTACCGAGGCCCGAGATACAAAAAGATAAGATCGGAATGCGAGATAATTAAGCCCTGCAACTTAAAATGTTAAAACGCTCGGATAAATATATTTATAAGTAACAATTGTCATTGTAATGACAAAAAACTATTTTTATTGTTAAAAAAATATATATGACTTTGGCCGGGTTGGAAGATAAAAATTTCTCAAAGAGTAAATTAGAAAATATGCTAAGCGAGCGATATAAATCAAAAACTACCGCTGGAGCTTTTTATTTTATTTTATATTGCTTGGGGTGCAGCAGCTAAGACCAGCACCAACGAGATGTAAATAAACTTTGAGCGCATAAGCATAAACCCAAAATATATCAACCCCCCTAGTGCCTCAGCATCCGTTTTAGTTAATATATATTTATATATTGCATGTTACATATTGCATTTTATTATTATATTATGTGTGTATGTGTCTCTGTTAGCATGTATGAGTGGATACAATAACCGTTGTCATTGAGAACACGCGAATGAGATTCGAGTTTGCAAACCCAACAAATCGACCGTAAAAATTCAACTCAAACCAATTTGAGTTTAATCCATTTTATTTTTAAATCTCTCTCTCTCTCTCTCTCTCTCTCTCTCTCTCTCTATATATATATATATATATATATATATATATATATATATATATATATATATATATAATTAAACTCATTTTTTTTATTATTATTATTATTTTATGTAATATAATAAAACGAGTTTAAATTGAGTATATAACTTTATTAAAAAATTCAATAAGACTATTTATCAGTCGTGGATTTGAAAATTAAAAAAAAATTTTTACAACAATTAAAAAAAAAAAAAAATCAATGAAATTTTTATTAAATATACCGTGGAGGGTTTTTTTCTGAATACGATGCATTGATGCCTACGCGGGTAATCGAGTCGTCTAGACAACATCCTACGTCATTGCATGATCGAATAGTTTTGATTAAAAAAAAAAAAACATAGAAATTAAGAAACGGGTGACATTTTCAGCTTGAGATAATTAAAAAAAAAAAAAAAAAAAACTTACGTTGGCCATAACTCGTGAGTCGGCGTCAATTTTACGTCCGAAGATTTCTCAGGCAACTTGTAGTACTCGTAGACGTAGGGGACGTTCTGCTCGTCAGGGTGTCCAGAAACCGCAGAGACCTGGTGCTGCTGCTGGAGGTTGAGCATGGCCGCAGTAGCTACTGAAAGCGGATGCTCGCAGTAGGCCCTCCAGTCGCCCTCCATGCCCTGGACTTGAACCTGAACGGCAGCGACACGTTTTGAAGCTTCGTCGGGGTCCTCAGGGTCAACCTGGTTTTCGTGATGCTGTTGGTGATGATGATTACCCTCTTCCTCTGTTGACTCACGGCCTACTGCGGTGCCGTACTGCTCTGATACTCCGACCACGCTTGATTCGCAATCTGATGAAGAACGACTACGTCTACTGTAACATATAATGAAATATTTTAAATTATCATCTTTACATAATTAATAATTTATATTGAAAAATTTTTCTATTATAAAATCCCAATGAATTTTTAAAAAGTTAACTTAAAATTCATCAACTTATAATCCTATTTATCAATCTTTGCTGAAAAAAATCTAAATCCAAATTCCCGGTGCCTGGCACGTACAAATTTTTTTAACATATCGCCTCTAATTTATGCATGTCGAATCAATCTCCCTTTATAAAATTTAAAACACACGCACCTGGATAACCGTCTTGCCATAAAAAAATCTCACTACAATATATATATATATATATATATTTGATGTATCGTGATGAACAAAGACCAAGTGGAGAGATACTTTAGCATCTATACAGATATACAATACGCATTACATACATAGAAATATAAAAGGAAAAGAAAAAAAAAAAAAAGAATAGTTAAGATACAAAGATAGTCACCCCGATAATGAGCTCCCGCGAATCCCGTGCAAATATTTTTCTTTCCTATGTTTGCATAGGTAGATCATTTCGATGAAAAATAATCATCGTCTTCATAGACATCAATGTCTAACGGAATGTCTGTTCAGACACTGGAAATAATTCTCTTATTTATTTAGATTATATATTATATTTACTTATATTTCGACGATCTAAATTCGCTGCTTTAAATTTATTGAAATATTATTAAAAAAATTATTTTATCAACAAAATTTAGTCAAGTTAATAATTACTACAGTTTTATAAAAGCTTTAAAATATTTACCTCATTTTTTAAGTTAGAACAATCGATATAAAAATTTCGCCAGTAAATTTAATAGTTAGAAATTTGACAATTAAAAAAAAAAAAAAAAATATATATATATATATATATATATATATATATATATATATATATATATATATATATATATAAAATAATAACTCCTAAAATCGTATTCTAAAACCCATAAGTCCAAACGGAAAAGACCTGATAAAAAAATACAACAAATAACATTATCATCCTTCCGTTAATTATCTCCTATCCACATTGGCTTACTGTCTAGCTACCTCTATACACAGTACTATCATTATTGACCGTACTTACCACTCATACAAACAATTAAACTTTAAATACACCCAAGTTTATATCTCTATCGCGTTCATACTCCTTTACTGTTACGTGTTAATTGTCGTTCGCTGACATGACTTTAAATAGATATATATATATATATAATGAAAAAATGGCAATAATTTTTATAACTGTATTATCTATTTTATATTTTAAAAAAGCCAAAAAATTTGCCGCGAGCAAATATTTGATTTTTTTTTGCTCCCATAAATATGAATATATTATTATTAATATATATATAGGGTATGAAGGATGTGAAGGGTTACTGTCGACGAATCAATCAAATTTTTTTTCTACTGACAACCGGATCAAATTTCGTTGAATTTTTTAGGCCAAAAAATTTTAATAATTCAAATTCCCTCCCTTTATTTTTTAAATAAGAGGAAGATATTTTATTTTATTTTGTTTTAAAAATAGACGTTTATTAATGTTTGTATCGGCGAACGAGAGGTATTCGCGGTATTTTCAAAATTTAAAAATCAAAACATGTTTTATACGCGTGGATAATACTCGGGAGGAATATTAAGAGAGATTGTTGTCGGGTATGCGGCGAGTGGTTAAACTAAAAATAAAGGATTACGAGATAAAGTTAAAACATGTGTTATTATTTATGTAAATATGTCGTATGTGTAAATAATAATATAAATGTGGATGTGTTTTTAGTAATTTAAAGAGGGACAAATGCTTTCACGTGTCGAATATGTGATATTACTATAAATTATGATGAGAAAAATAAAAAAATTATTTTTAGGAATAAGCAACGGAGGAGGGGGTAAGAGACAAATGTCGGTAATGCAGAAGTCAACTAACAGTTAAGGGTAAAATTAAACTAACAAAGTTTAATAAAATTTTATTTATTAAAATAGAAAAATAAATAAAATAAATTTATATTTAAATAGGTGACTGAATATCAGATTAAAATTAAATCTATTGAAAAATTCCAAACAAAAAGTGTCATGTAACATGATAAATGAACATTAAATCCTGCATATCATTTATAAATTTTTTTACAGACTTAATTGGCAACAAAAAATTTAATATTTTTTTAAATAAATCCGTTAGGTTACTAATTAATTTCCGTTTAGTGCATTACCGGAAAGAAGAAAATCCGGTAGATATATATATATATATATATATATATATATATATATATATATATATATATATATATATATATATATATATATATATATATATATATATATACATGTATATTTGTTTGTAAGGACATCTATGCATAAATAGAATAAGTATTGTAAGAGAAAAGAACATAAAACCGGATGCGCAGGTGAAGTTTGAAGTTCAGCCGAAGGGGTACAATAATAAAAAAAAATTAGCATAGCTATTTTTTAGTGTCTCAGAACTTAAAATTTTAGAGGCCTTTCTGCTCTTATTTCTCATCGTTTATCGTTAATATTTTCTCTAAAAACTCGGTACTTGACAATATATACAGCAATAAAAATAATTTTAGGCTAGTCACGTTTTTAGTTAAGAGAAGCCGACGTATGCTTAGATAAATTTTAAATTTTTAAATTATTGTCTAAATTTACTTGCGCAATAAAAACATGTCTCAATGTTGGTTTGTTTAAAAAATGTTTGGACAAGGTTTATTATGATTATTATTACTATTTTCTGATAATAAAGAAACAAAAATAATTATTTAATTGATAAAGAAATTTTTTAAATAAAATAGAAAATAGAAAAAAAAAAGACAAGTATTCCAAATTACGTGGGAATTATTATTAAATAAACAATTAAAAATAATGACTTAAAAAATGAATTGTTTCAAACAGAATACTGATTGATACACTCTGTTCTATAAATCCTTTTGTGCTGAATAGTTTATTTACCTTTTTGGCAACCCCCCACGGTGTCCAGAGGTGGTGGACCAAGGTGCGGAAAAGCAAAACCCGAATAATAAAAAGTAAAGCACAATAATAAAAGGAGAATATTATGAGAGAAAAAAGTTAGTTGGTGAAGGGATGCTGAGTGAAGGACACAGTACACTCATGTGATGTGTATATATATATATATATATATATATATATATATATATATATATATATATATATATATATATATATATATATATAAATGTATAGTATGTAACAATGTAACAAGTACAATGAACACAAGGTGAGATATCCTAGTGTGAGGTGAGGTATCCTTCGCGCGTGGCTCGTCTCCTTTTTTACCTCTACATACTTTAACTAAACTCTTTCATTTCACTCTTGCGCTCTTACTATTACGCTCATCTATACAACACACAATACCATTCATCTTTCATCTCTATGGATATGTGTTATATGTTATGTATTATGTGTATAAGACCGAGAATATTCTGAGTAACACTATATTATTATCCTTTTTCACACTTTCTTGCACCTCTATGCATATTCTTCTACTCTACTACCATTGTTAAATATTATTCTTAGTGTTATACAATGTAACATCAGTTAATTAGAAAAATTTTATTATATTATCAATTAGTCTTTTAAATTAACAACAATGTTTAGTCATAACTAAAATACATAATTAGAACATAATTAAAATAATAATAATAATAATAATAATAATAATAATAATTCATTAAGACAAAACAGTCATAAAATTTGGTTGTAGATACTTAAATTGATAATGTCAAACAGGTTGCCATGTAGGGAAAGGGTATCTTTACGAAAATTGAGACGTTGCATTTATATATAATACATACACTTTGTCTAGAGTCTAAGGTCTAAGGTCTAAGGTATTGATCAAACAATACGATAATCGGTTCATCATTTATTCTATTGCCCATTCCATGCGATATATCTATCTATTTATTTATTCAAATATCTATATCAAAGATAGACATTGCCGATATAGTGTAGTATTCTATTTCGTTCCAACAAATTATTGTTAATTCTTCCTAATAAAGATTTTGTTCTTTCATAAATGCAAAATATTTGAAATATTTAAAAATTTTTTTAAAGTTTTTTATAAAAATAGTAAAAGTAAATGCTGGCTGTCAATTTAAATCCCCTTAGACTTAGCAGGAAAATCTCTGTTAATATATAGAGATGTAATGTATTTAAGTATGAATACAAGAATTACAAGATAAAGATGAAAAAATTAATGAATATGAGGAATATGAGAAATATGAGGAATATGAGGGACTATCAAGTTGGTTTTTACAATTCTTCAACACATCTTGCCTCTACTCACAAATCATCGCTCGTTAAGCTATTCACAACACAATATATTACTTACGCATATATATATATATATATATATATATATATATATATATATATATATATATATATATATACTATATATATGCATATAATATAATATATGGATAATGCCTTTGCATGGCATTTCTGTTTACAATTGTACGCAAATCTATTCGTTTTCTGGTTCCTTTATACCAACCATGTAACTATTTGTTATTTTCATAAATTTTATTATTCATCACATTCATATATACTTTTATAAACTTTATTTTCTGAATTTTTTATTTAAATTACCAAAAGAAGAGTGTTTAATTAAAAAATTATCTAATAAGCAAGTAAAGAATGGAGGAGATAAATTTCGGTAGAGCAGAGACTGGATTATAAATAATAATTACAATAATGTATTATGAAAAAGAAAGTCGAAAAATAAATATTCAATTCAGCAATATTAATCGATTGCAACATTTGCATATTACAATTACGAAAATATCGAGCATTATTATATTTAAAAAAAAAAAGAATAATTGCGAGTTGTTGTTTAAGCTTTTACATTTCTATAAAAATTAAAATTATCGACAACTATTTATTATTGGAATAGATAAGTGAAAAATTTTTCAATAAAATGGCAAGGTGAAAAATTTAATTATAAGAATAAAAATTCATTAATATACTCAACGGCTGGCATTTGAAATTCTTATTTAACAATAATAGTCATTTATAATAACTCGACAATATAGATATATATATATATATATATATATATATATATATATATATATATATATATATATATATATATATATATATATGATGATGATGATGATGATGATGATGATATTGGACGTTAGATTAATGAATAATTAATCTCTTTTCCGCATCTACAACCAACACTATCAAACTCTATCTATTTCTATCAACACTCCTACAACAATTACAATTATCATTATCATTACGAATAATTATTATTAAAAAAAAAATCATTTATAAATTTATACAAAACTAAATATAACTACGTCGTAAGTCGTAATATCATAGGTTTTATTATCGTGGCATTTGACTTTTCATTAAAAAAAAATATATATATATATATATATATATATATATATATATATATATATATATATATATATATATATATATATATATATATATGTGTGTGTGTGTGTATGTGTTAATTGATTGCAAATCACAAACAGAAATATTTTTCAAAAATATATAAATAACTTTTATAAATTAAGTAATAAACTAATGATATTAAAAAAAATTTTTTATGATTTATATATATTTTTTAATGTAGATGTAATAAGCATTTAAAATATTTGAGCGAACAAAAACGGCCTCCCATTGAGTACCGTGTGCTATTACGCTCGATTATTATATGTATTATTATTGTATCGACTTTATATGCTCAAATTTTACGGCGCTGCCTACTTTATTATTGTACAAATACGATCTTACTATTACTCCAATTAAAATTAACTATTTCAATAGGGTTTTTTGTGAATCACAGTGGGTTGACTTTTTTAAAATTGTGGTTTTAAATTTTATTATTATTAATCAAATAATATAATTAAATAGTAGAGGTTTTTGAGGATCTAGTAATGATAAAAATATTTAAAAAAAAAATTAGTGAGCGTCTAGCAAAATGGAATGCAAATGACACAACCGGTAGATTCTAACCCTTTTATATTTGAATAGGGAGTTTTAAGCGTCCGTAAGTCCAGTAGGTCACTTAGGGATAGTTATATAAAATGCATAAAGCCAACCCAGACTGCTGAGGGTCATCTTTGGTGTTTAGCCGAAAAGGGTGAAACTTTACTATAATAGACCATTATAACTGGTGTCTCACTTGGAGCCTTACTTGGGAATAAAGTAATACCCGATGGACAACAGCGAGGAAGAACGAAAAACAAGATAAAGATGGACGTGTCCCACGGACGAGGTACTACTAAGTGCATACCTTATTTTTTTAAAGGTCAAAGTTAGTATATACAATTTATACAATTAGGTCGTACTGACCATGGGAAATTCGCAACCCCCCAACCTTTATACCGATTTATATCTGTGGATATTCAACCCGCCGGCATTCCTGCATTTGCTGACAGCTTGATCGCCCATTTGCCGACTAATCTACTCATCGTCTTCTCCAAAAATATTTATTTAAATGCCCCATTTTAAGATCATCATCATCATCATCATCATCATCATCATCATCATCATTATTGTTGATTAAAAGGACGCTTAATGTTATAAATTATTAACAAAGCAACAAGATGTATCAAAATTTCTCAGGTTTTTTGTTATTTTTTCAAATGAGTAACATAAATTTCGTTCTTTCCGACCTGATTTCCTGAAAGTTGAACCCAATTACACCATATCATTACCAGAAACACCATTAAAACCCTAAGGACACATTGTAAGACAAATTTTTTACCAAAAATGGTAACATTTTGGCATGTCCGTGATCAGTGTTTCAAAGAAGCTATACTTATTAATAAAATTATACATCGATAATGCTAATTATTCCCTCGGGGTCCGGTCATCCTGATGGGTAAAGGCGCTCTGTATTGCAATTAGCACCATTTCTATCACGGAAAAGTGCCCTTTTATACTTTTTTTTTTTTTTTTTTTTTTTTTTTTAATTTATTTATTTTAAAAATTCGAATCAATTATCGAAATAAATCGAGAAAACTTAAACTTACTTTTTAAAAATAATAGTTAAATCCGTGTGTTAGTTTGTGCTTGCAGTAAATTATTTTTCAACTCCTCGCCGTGATTGACACAGCACAGGAGTATCATTGCGCTTATCGTTTTCACATGAGTCCTTAGATCAGATTATATATTTATAAACCGGAAAGTCTTGAGGACACAAGATCGATAAAATTATAAAACTTTAAATGGTCACATGAAGAATTCACTGTTTAAAATAGAAAAAAAAAAAAAAAAAAAAAAAATCACTGAAATATTTTGATTACACGTGTGATAAGTGGCACATATGAATAATTAAAAAAAATTTTTTTTAATTTTTAAAATTTTGAAAAAAATGATAGGAATGAAAAGCGCGGGATTTTTTCAACTGGATCACAGTATTGTATATAGTTTATGATATAGTATCGGTATATGACTTTCCGGTTCGGTGTCTTGTATTGGACTGTGCAGAGGTGGCACCTTCCAGTTTGAAAACTTACATCTTGTCAGGTAAGTGTGAGCTTTTGCGGTGTGCCACCGGTTGCGTGCGTAAGACGTACTCCGCGCATGCGTGTCCAGTGTCTCTGCAAGTGCGTGCGCAGGACACATATGTCGATGTGTTTTTATCCTATTTTATTTTATTTATATATTTATATTGTATAAAGGAAGGAATTATATACGTATGTACGTAATGTAAGTATCAGTGTAAGTGTATGTCTCTTCATTCGCCTTCAGAGCAACGATATTGCTCCGCCTCTTTCGTTATTACCCCACCATATACGTGACAATCCGATAAGAGCACCCAGCCACTGTATCCTACATATACTAAAACTAATAATATATACTATACGGCTTTGCCGCTTTTTTTATCATCTAAATATAAAAAGTACTTATTTTTTTATAATTAGAAATTTTTAATTATTTCGAATGTTGTTAACAATTTAAAATTTTTTTCCAATCGTTATTGGTATATCTTATGAATTTAATTTAAAAAAAAAAAATGTTTATAAATGAATGATTCTATCGGCTGTTGATTTTGCTTAAAATTGATTATGACTATATAAAAGAAATAAATTATCAAATTTTCGAAATATTGAGAAAAAATAAAATTTCAGGATCTTAATTTATTTTATAAAATATGTGATAAAAGTAAAACGTTAGTGTTAATGTCAAAATTCCTCATAAAATTTCTCTATGAAATTGAGCTGTCAAAGCTCCAAAAAATTTGACTACCATAACTAATCAGACAACAATATAAATCTATAAAACCTGTGACATGTCCCGTAAAATAATAAGTCAGATCGGGTTCCAGATAAGAATTAAAAGCAATATATATATATATATATATATATATATATATATATATATATAAATAGTGGAAAAAAAAAATTTATAAAAAGCATTAGAAACTCTGAAACAATTCAAGATCCAACTCAATATTATTAAATGGACATTGGAATTTATTTAGCTCGGCAAACGGTGAAGTGCGTCTGTAGTAATGGTAACGCTCGAGAGGAAATAATAATATCCGAGAGTAAGACCAAGATCTCGATAAATTTTTATTTCCAACTAAGTCGTTAATGGCTACGATTTTCTAAGTTTCAAAAACGGTGAAAAAATGATCTGGCTTCTCTGGATGGCTTGTGAAAACGACAATAAAAAAGGCGGATGATCAATTAAATCAGTGAAATTCGTATCGATTTCCCAGCTCGTTATTTATTATTTCATTTAATTCAATTTTTTTTTTTTTTTTTTTTTTTTTTTATCGCGTTAATAATACCGGTGTTTCTTTTAAACAAACTATATAAATTATTTATTTTATCAATTATTGCAACCGAATTTCTCTCGGCAAAAAAATTTTAAATTTATTATAAAAAATCTTTCAATGGCAATAATTTGATCGGAAAATAAAAAATTGACAAAATAACTATTAAAAAAATAAACACTTAAAAAAAAAATTAAAACTTTATTGCCCCCCGCTTATATATATATATATATATATATATATATATATATATATATATATATATATATATATATATATATATATATATATATATATATATATATATATATATACTTTAGTAACGTGCTCGGAATAAATATAATAATAAGTAAGAGCAAGGCTGGATGGACCACGCCCTGTCTCCGTTTTGCTCTCCTTTTCTTTTCTCCATCACCATCATGATCCTCATATTTTTCTCCCGGTGTTTCTCTCGAGCGCGGGCTGCCTTTTTATCGTGGAATATTTCTTCTCTTCTCTCTCTCTCTCTCTCTTTTTTTTTTTTTTTTTTTTTTAAATCACTTGTGCGCCAGCCGCTCGTTCATGGACCCCAAGCAAACTGATTCGCGAGCTCCTTATCCCCGGCGACACAGAGACACGCGGACAACACTGATATTAGAGACAAGCGAATGAGTGTTAGAAGGACTCTGATTGGTGTAGACATGGCACACTTCCTTTTCTCTATAAGATTTCTAACATATACTAAAATATATACATACTTATATCTCGATATACAATATATAAATATACATTTAGTATTTTTTTTTACTTAAAATTTTTCTTCAACAATTTTTAATTAAAAATACAGAATTTTTAGTTTTACTATGTATTTTTTTTTCTTTTGTCTAGACATTTTAAGTTATTATAATTTATAAGAATAAAAAATTGTGCTTTTGACAAATAAAACACCATTTTCATATATAGTTAAAGATAGTTACGTAATTTACTGGCGTTATCTGTTGATGTTGCGGAGAAACAGTGTAAATACTGTGATTTTATTTTAAAGAAAATTTTCTTCAGTCGATAAAAGAGGATTCAAAATAATTTGACAAAATAGTGAAAGGAATTTAAGATTTTAAATGTTAATGAAAAACATAGCAATTTATTAATGGACTATTAAAATATTAAACTATTGTTGAAAATAAATTTTAATCTAATTTTTCTCGTAATTTCTTGTTCCAGTAATTTGTTATTATTGTTGTTGTTGTTGTTGTTGTTGTTGTTGTTGTTGTTGTTGTTGTTATTTGGTTAATATCTCGCTTACCAAGAGTACCAACTCGGAACTTGTGTTACACTCAACCAGGCCGGATAGACAGGTTGTCCAGATGCCACGGAAGGTCGTTTGCTTGCTAATATATTATGCCTGATTCTTTTCATCAGCATCAACATCAACATGAGCACAAGCTCCTCTAACGCCCGACGGCTCTTATTTATCTTTCCATTTAAATAATAATAATAATAATAATAATAATAATAATAATAATAATAATAATAATAATAACAATTATCATTCATTCGGGTATTTTAGATTAATTTATGAGCCTTCCCGTAAAACCTATATCAATAATATAAACTCACTACTGAACTTTAAATTTGATTCTCAATTGGCAAAGGGCTAAATTTTAAATATCAAGAGAAATAAATAATCAATGATAAAATAAACTCTGTAATATTAATTTAAATACAATTAAAAAAAAATCAAGTGACAAATAATTAATAGTTGTATTATAAAAAATATTTAATTACTGTTGAGTTATAAAATTCCAAATACCAAATGCCCGGTCAGTATTTAATGAATAAATAAATAAATAATTTGTTAAAGTTTTAATAAATAATAAAAATAAAAAAAATTAAATCGCGTGGTCTGGATTTCGCGCCGTGGGCAGACACGGGTTGTATAAAAGGTACGCGGAGAGAAAGCAGAATTTCTTTTTTTTTATTTCCCAGTTTGCTGCAGACTATCTCATTCTCTCTTTAGAGACATATTACAAGAGTTAATATTATTATAATGTAAAAAATCTAAAAGTAAGCGAGCTTTTAATCTGGATTACGACAGATATTTCCTTTTTTCAACCTTACATTATTTTATTTTTAAATGTATCGTTATAATAATAATAATAATAATAATAATAATAATAATAATAATAATAATAATAATAATAATAATAATAATAATTATTATTATTATTATTATTATTATTATTATTATTATTATTATTTAAAAGTTTAAACTTTTTGCCGGACAATTGTAGGCAATTCATGGGATCAAATAAAATTAGTAAGATGCAAGATGTTGAATGTGAGATGTAAGATGGATGGAGGTTAGAATTAACCGGATATGACGACCGGTAGGATATATCATATTTCTTTTATAAGCTAGAGTTGTCATACAGAGATAAAAAGAGTCACAAAATGGCGTACAATTGAAATTAACAGCCATTCATGCTAACTTGACATCATTTTTTTCGATTGTTAAGAAATTTAGATCATAAATGCCAAAGATTTTACCAACTTTACCTTTTATTATTATTATTATTATTATTATTATTATTATTATTATTATTATTATTATTATTATTATTTTTTTTTTTTTTTTTATATTAAATCAAATCTTTGAATTGGTCAAAGAGATTTTAAAGAAAATACTTTATCAGTTGATTAATATTATCGGACTATTTATTTTCAAAATATTTTTCTTGAAAGCAAATTTAAAAAGAAAAAAGTCTGAGGACATAAAATCCACCAAAACTCATAAAACTAAAACTCTACAGCATTCTTACAATAAAACTTGTAAATAAAAAACTCTAAGACTTAGTTAAAAGTTAAAAGACAATTTTATCGAAATAAAGTAAAAAATTTAAAAAAAAAAAAAAAAAAAATGTGTAATCACGATGATCATTTCTATTTTAGGTATACGATGAATCACGTGGATGGAAGAGCTCCAAACCCAAGGAATGGAATGGAACGGAATGGAAGAATTTGCCAGGTTCTCAACTGAACCGTCCATTGATATCAAGACACCAATAAATTTTATTCTTGCTGATGTCAAGTGAGTTTTTACTTTTTGTTTCAAGTTTTGCTCAATTTTTTCGCTAATCATAATAATAGTAATAATGAAAACAGTAAAATGATCGATCTAGTATGAGATTTACCCAAAGTTAAGGCCACCAAAAGAAAAACATTGACGGGTACTATGCAAAGGGGATTTAAATAGGGGCGAGATGCGGTCAAGGATGAAATCAAAAGGGAGATACCTTATAGATACCTTTTTTTTTTTTTTTTTTTTTTTTTTTTATTAACACTTGGACTAATGCAATTTAAAAACCCAAGCTTCTTTTTTTTTTCTTTTTAACTTTAATTTTCTCTTTCCTTTATCATCTTTCAATTTTAAATTTTAGTCTGAAAAAATTTTTTTTCATCCAATTAAAAGATGTAGAAAATTTTTTTCTTTATTTTGAACTCTTGAGGAATATTTAAAAAATTTTTTTTTGTCCGCCATGTTTAAGGATAAAAGATAAATTTAAAAATTAACGATTTAAAAATAAAATTTCGATGTTGGTTGAACGTTTTTAAGCAGTTTAAGTTTTTAAAATACTGTAGATGAAGGTCGACAGCAATTTGATTCTTTTTCTTATGACGTCTTTAAATACACGTGTAAAAGAGATAGTTTCCCCGTCTATATATATATATATATATATATATATATATATATATACCTGTTAATACATGTTAAAAAATAAAATAAATAAAAGAAGAAAATAAGAAAAAGCTTTAGCATAAAATCATAATAATAATAATAATAATAATTGTTGTCGTTATGATTATTTTTATTTAAAAAAAAGATTTGGTATTTGTGATTCGCGTGTATAATACCAAGGGGAAAAGAGAAAAGATTAAACGAGTGTATATATAGAGACGGTCAAACAGAAACAGTAATAATCCGATGGATCTTTTTATTATTGCTGTTAATTTAAAAGTTTTTTTTTTTTTTTTTTTTTTTTTCCTATCGAAAATTCACATTCCCTTTCACTTTAATCTTCTCACACATTAGTTGTGTTTATATGTATAAGATGTCTTTAGTCTTCGTTGATTAATAAAACTTTTAAAATGATGACGGTATTTATTTTAAATTTTTTGTTAATATTCAAATTTATATATGCTGCTTGTTATTCACTGATACTCACTCAATTATTATTATTATTATTATTATTATTATTATTATTATTATTATTATTATTATTATTATTATTATTATTATTATTATTATTATTATTATTATTATTATTATTATTATTATTATTATTATTATTATTATTATTATTATTATTATTATTAACATTAATATTTCAATGTTTTTTTTTTTTTTTTTTTTTTTAATGCTTTTATGACTGGCGGTTCCATAAATTGTTACAAATTTTATGACAATATTTTTGAGATAATTGTCTGGGATTTAAAATACTGTTAGCTGTATGAAAATTCCAGCAAAGCTATTTCCAATAGCTTACGATGCTATAATTTTAATAAAATAAAATCATTAACCTGGTTAAAAAAAATGATTAATCAAAGTCTAACGTAAAAACAGAGAGTATATTTGGCAACTATCTCTGCTTTACTGCTGGTAATATGGAATATAACGTACATAGATGACGCGTCGGTAAATACGCGAAATTCTTCTAACTTATAAGTATACTTGAATGAATTTCTCAACACATATTTTTAATGATTTTCAATCTTTTTCACTAATAGAAAACCATTTTTCTCAGTAAAAAAAAAAATTTTTTTCTAATAATAAAATATATATCCTCTTGGTTGATACCAACACTATTACAACCCCCAATAATTACCATAGGCTTTTAATTACTGTAGCATTTATCTACAGACACCATCACGTATAATACATTCTACATCTTTCTCTATCGTCAATATCGTGTTCATAAACTTTAATGGTTATTAACGTTTGAATATTTATAATAACAGTGTATCGACTATCATGCAGAAGGAGGAGCGTCGTTTGAAGTGAAGCCGTTGGGTAGGTGGAATATATTAAAAATAACATTTATTAATCATGCATCTCCGGGTCTTGAGTAAAAATAATTAAAAAAAAAAAACAATAAAATAAAAAAAATAAATAAATAAATAAATAAATAAAAAAAATAAAAAATAAAAAACTTACCCGGTACGAAGAGTTGCGGTAGGTCCAGAAGTTGTTAGACCAAGTTCCGCAGAAGCGGTTGACGGATCCGCGGCAACAAGTTCCGATAAGACCAAAACAGTTGTCGTAGTATTGGCAGGAACAGAATTTCCATTGACAGCACCAGAAGAGGCTGCTCCTCGAGGAAGGTCATCTTCGTCGTGCTGGTGAAGCTGGAGCTGGGGATAGTGATGGAGGTGGAGGGTCGCAGTGTTTCCTACGTTTGTTGTTACTGCGTGTCTCACGTTTACGAGATTTCGCGTCGATTGAGGGGTCGCTGGTGGAGAAGGTGAAGGATTCGGAGGAGGATATTCGACTACCTGGACCCGATCTGCTTCGCTCTCGTAGATTATTTCTTTGTCATGGGTGTACATCACGGTTTTTTGGCCATCATTATAGATCAGGTCGATCATTTTGTGTCCCAAACCTGTCGAGGGACTTGACTGGGTACTACGACCGTTTTCTTCCTCCTCCTCCTCCTCCTCCTCCTCCTCCTCCTCTTGGTGGTGGTGATGGTGGTGGTGGTGGTGATGATGATGGTGCGGATGATGCTGGTGGTGCCGCTGGTGGTGGTGCTGATTGTACTTGTGGTGTATGTGCTCTGTTTCGTGGAGATCCATCACATTGACTGGTTGCATTGTCGCTAAAAGTACTTCGTCATTTTGATTTTGGTTGCTCAAACAGGATGAAGCGGGAGATATAGGTCCTTCTTGAACCTACCAATCAGATTTAAACAAGTTATTGAGGGCTGAATTGTTATTTTTATTTTTTTTTTATTTTTTTTTTTTAAATGAAAATAAATTTTCTCGAGAGACAATCAAGTTGTCCAACATTGTGTACGTATGTGGCGGCGCCCAATAGAGTTTTGAAAAATGGTCGTAGCACCGCGGGGTTTGATAAAAATATCCAGAAAGATTTTGTAGACAATATTGTGTGAGTTACTGATGAAAATTTTTCAAGTTGAAGCTGTTTTTAAATTATATATATATATATATATATATATATATATATATATATATATATATATATATATATATATTTTTTTTTTTTTTAAATAAAAATGTCTCTATAAATTTTATAGAAAATTCGATCCTTTTGAAATAAAAAAAAAAAAAAAAAAAAAAAAAAAAAAGTCTCGTTAAAAAGGTAAAAAATCAATATGCTAATTAAGTGTCTCGGATCACTACATACTCTTCATTATTAATGAACTGGCTTATTTTATACCGAAGAGAATTTTAATAACCAACGTTATAAGATCTTGCGATAAGAATGCCCATGACGTGATTTACAACATAATGATTAACACGAAAAATAAATAAAATACATACCGGGGACATGGTGGTGTCCTGTATATGAAGAGTTGAGTTATCGGCGTCGTCAGTGCAAGTCGACATCCTTATCAGAGTCAAAAAATACTAACCAGTACTAGCAATTTAAATGATTTGACCTCAGCGTCAGACAGGCAATGCAACAGGTTAAATATCACAGGAGCTGGTATGTCTATGGCACATCAATTGATGAGGGGCACCTGTACCTTTTAAAGAGCAGAAGCATTCCAAGAATAAGCATAACAAACAAACAAACAAACAGGTATAATACAGTTGGTTATAATAATATAAAAAAAAAAAAAAAAAAAAAAAAAAAATAATAATAATAATAAAAATAAAAAAAAAAAAAAAAAAAAAAAAAAAAAAAAAAAAAAAGAATTGTAAATCGAAAAACCAGAACTTGAAACCACTATGCAAACAAAAGTATAATAATTTCATTCATGTAACTCATTGACGGATGAAAGAACAAGGAAGAGTGGTGTGTACCAGCAGAAGAGCAGGCCAGTTTCATTCTTATGTTGGTTGTTGATATCCAGCAACCAACCTGGCAAGCAACTTTAAGTAGCCATACGGGAAATAAGGATTGGCGTCTCTGGTAGTGTCTGGTAGTATCTGCTAGTATAGTGTCTGGTGTCTGGTCACGACGGGGTTAGCATCACACGGAATTTAAACGGAAGAGTTTCAGACTAAAGAAAGAGGAATCATCAGCATCACCATCTGGGATAATATATAATAGCAGCAAGCTTCTCTATATGCTATAACATCAGCAAAAGCATCTAAAGTGTAAACAGGGAGGAGGAGGAGGAGGAGGTAAGATGAAGCAGGTTCAGCCGGTCTAACCTGATTCTCCAAAGGACCCACCTCCGTTTGTATTTCAAGTAGCCGCACGCCCTCGCGCCCTCCTGGCAACTCTACACTATACTCTTAGATGTATTTGCTTCTTAAACACGGTCAAGTAACGTCTTAAACAACAACTTTGTGTCTTTCATAGATTGACGTTGAATCAATTCTCTAACAATCTAAATCTCTCTTCAGTCTTCCATTTAAATAGAGATTGTGCTTTTTTCGTTAGAAATTATCATCAAGGTCATCCGGTTCGCGGTTTGTGCAAGTGATTTTTTAAGTGTTCAAGGGCTTTTCTGGTGTAGAAAGTGCTGTAACCGTTTGTCCGAATAATATTCCACAGAGAAATCTCTTAGAAAGCAGGAGCCATGATATTATTCTGGGGCTTGAGAATTTGATTTCGGATTCCCAATGCCCAGGAGTAGCAGCAGGTGGAATCCAGATTTTTCATCGTATTTTTTTTTAACATTTTTGTTTACTTAATTAGAGAGAGAGAGAGAGAGAGAGAGAGAGAGAGAGAGAGAGAGAGAGAGAGAGAGAGAGAGAGAGAGAGAGAGAGAGAGAGAGAGAGAGAGAGAGAGAATATAGAAATGCAAAATGTTTAAATTAGATGGATTTTAATTAATTTTTAAAATTTCGATACTTTTTTTTTGTCCATATCATTAAAATAAATATGTAAAATCTATCAAAACATTGAAACCCATGAATAATTTTAGTTTTTTTTCAAATAATTTTTATGTAACTATTTTAATAGTTAACTACTATTACAACACCAAAATACTTTTGCAATTCAAGTGACTTTAATGCCTCGAATAGATGTTTGTGGTGTTCTGGTTTTTCAAAAAGTGTTAAAAAGTAAAAAATAAAGTTAAGAATAACTCACGTGTATGTGTACAGAAGTGAAGTGATGATCAGATGAAAATCTGAAAACTACAAACTACCAAAGTGATAACTAAAAAACTACCGAATCACATTGTCCGTAATATAGTCATCGCATTTTCCACCACACCACTTGATAAATCATAGTAACCATAATAAATGTTAAAAAATCAAGACGGAATATATAATAGGTAAAACACCGTAGGAAAAAAAAAATTAAAAAAAAAACACACTCAATATCACAGAAGACAGTTTGTCTTCTCACGCATCCTCAAAATTGATCAGCAACAAATGAACCATCAGCACAAAAAAACTCACTAGTTATCAGTAACAAATAATAATTATTTAATTATTTAAATTAGTGTAAACTAATATTAATAAGTTAAAAATGAATAATCGGAAGCGAAACGTCGTCGCGTACACACTACACAGAGTTCTCTTCTCTCGAAGAACAACATGGCCGCCTCAACTCCCAGCATCCAAGAGTTCCTTTTTCCCCTTTCTCACCCACCGTCTTCGTCTGAAAAGAGTGATATATACCTATATCGACGTACCATAAAGGTATCTTGCTTTAACCTGAAAGCTTTAAAGGAACTGTTCTTGTCTTGCAGCCTTCTACTGGACCAAAGTCTCTATCCCACTCCGAGAGGATCCAATGTAATATTAAAGAGAGATAAAATTTTCTGTCTCACCTGTGCTCTCCCACTACTACTACCTGCTTCCACTACTCAAGTGCTTCTTTGTCAGTGTGTGGATACTTGTTGGGCAGAAACTTTACCTGTATGTGTTCTATCTGAGATACCCAAGCCAGCCTCCCACCATTCAGAGCTTGGCTTGACGACGGTCAGCTACACCGATACTCAAATTAAGCGGATTCATAGGTGCTTCCTAGGTAATTTACTTACCAACGCATTTAAACTTTTTTGTCAATTTATCAATTTTTCCTTGATTTTATAATTTTAAAAATTTAATAATCTCTACAGTTTCAATTTAGTAACTGATAACGCAAAACTGGTCCTTGCTAATGTTACTCTGCTAAATTCTGATTTTATTTTTAAGCTTTAATAAAGTTGGCAGCTTTCTGATGTTGGACGGATGGAAAAAATTTTTAATTCTCAGGAGAAGGGCAAAAAAAAAAAAAAAGAAGCAGAGGATTCTGAGGAACTAAAATAAGAGAGGATGATGATGAATAAAAATAAAATACCAAATGATGAGGTTAAAAAAGGAAGATGTGAAAAATGGGATACTGAGATAGAGAGAAGAATCGCCTGGAGCGCTACGTGTAATGGTCGAAGACTAACCTGAAACTCTTCAAGTTCAGAATGAAAGAGAGAGCGAGAGAGAGAGAAATAAAAAAAATAATGAAATAAGATGAGGTTAGTGGAATGGGTTGGTAAGAAGAGATGCGATTGCTATTGGAAAATTTTATATTTGGTTGTGATATATATTTCTCAGTCAATGGAGATGTTTTCGATTTCTTCCAGACATTAATCGTCTGCGAAATATTGTTATAATTCTATATTGAAATATTTTTCCACGGTAAATAATCAAATGTGTTTAGAGAATTTAAATCAAACTAATCATAATTATTTTTTTTTTTTTATTTAAAATAATTTTCTGTAGTGACTAAACAGAATTTTTTGGTAGCAATTAAAAATTCTCTTTATAATATTTTTCGGATTACAATATTTAATTTTGTGAATTTTTTTTTACCATTTATCAGAAATTTTTGTATAATTTTTAAAAATTAAAACAAAAATATTTCGTTCTATTATATTTAGCCGTGTTGAATTTAGCCCCAGGATATTTTAAAAAATTATTCAACCTTTATTTTCAATTTTCACGGATACAAACAAAATTTTCTAACAATGATAAATATAAAAAGTAATTAAAAAAAAAAAAAAAAAAAAAAAAAAAAAAAAAATGATATCTGCAGAGTATATTGTTGATAAATAATTAAATAAATCATAATAATGAAGGAGGTAATCACCGAAGAATGCAAAAAAATAATGTTATCCTGCAAGTATTAAGCAGTAGTATCCTATTTAAAAGGATATTTATAAACATATGTATATATTCATTGCCTATCCAGTCATTGGACTCACCATCTCCCATCTCGAGATCTCATTCGCTTAAACTTTGTATATAGAGTTTAAAACACTCGAGCATCTTAAACCCCACCATTGCATTAAATTACATATACAGAAAGACATTATTATATCTGTTCATCCTCCATCAGATACTGTGAGTGTGTGCGTAGTACAGTACCTATAATACATACTTTAGAGCCTCCTCTCGGTAACCGCGATACGGTTCTCAACCTACAGCATTATTTTCAATCACCAGTACTTATTCATTCAGTTTTAACCTCAATGTTAAGGATCTTACGCGTCATTTACTCTTAGAAAATAAAAAACATAATAAATGATATACTCTTTTTAATAATTAAGGGAAAGGGAGCGTTTTAAAGATATAAAAAAATTTTTTTTTATCTTCAATATTGCAATTTAACTAATTAATTGAATTGATATATTTTGGTTGTATTTGAAATAAATAATATATCTAATGCAACAATAGCCATGAGTGTGACTTTGACGTCCTTTTAAATAGAAATAAAAAAAAAAAAAAAAAAAAAAAAAAAAAAAAAATCGGTCTGTTGGTTAAAATTTATAGGTAGTTGGTATTCTCAGTCCTAATATATTATTATCTGTATACTGCCCAGAATTTTAACGTCTGAAAAGATTCTAGTGACCTGAACTATTATAAATATAGAATAAAAAAAAAAAAAAAAAAAGGGAAGGTGCATAGTTGTGTAGATCAAAGGAGATACACCTGTCGAAAAAATGTTCCCTACTCCCTAGTAGGCGCTTTACTACTCGCTAGTGGTCCTGTGTCCTGTCTTTACAATCTTTTACCTGCGCAACTAACAATAAGATGTCTAGTGTAAGACGTGTTATTATGTCGAGTGGAGTGGGCCCTCCCCGGGATTACAAGCTTCCCAAAGCTCTACAAGGCACAAAAATTATCTAAAACGGGATAATAAGAAATATATGGGGGAAAATTTTAAATTTATCCCAGCAAGTGCTACTACAACTAAGTAAAGCGGATTATTGGATAAGATTTTCCGATTTTAGAAACTTGGAAAATAAAATTTTGGGATCTGCCTTTGTTGAAGATGAGAAATTTTATTTGTGATTAAGTTAGCGTGGTTAATGCTTCTTCTTATTCCATCCTAAGCGTGTTGGAGCAAGAGATTAATGATTTTGATACGGAATACGCAAATTTAAATTGATAGTTTTTTTCTTCTTCTTCTTCTTCTTCTTCTTCTTCTTCTTCTAATAATAATAATAATAATAATAATAATAATAATAATAATAATAATAATAATAATAATAATAATAATAATAATAAAGTTAAAATTTTTTTGGATGTAAATTAATAAAAAATAAAAAATAAAAATAGCTTGAGCAGTATCATCGAGATAAGAACATTTGCTATGCGTATTAAGATACATAAGATATATTTATAGACATATAAGTATCATGTATGCGTGGAAATAGGTTCTATGCGTGTCTATAGTATTTTACATTAGGTAACCGTGACTCGATAAATCCCGAGGGCTGGCGATTAAAAGGAAATATTATATAGTTAAATTGGAAAACTGCAGCACGGTGGAACGGGTTCTCTGAAATAGTATATATTATATCTTGGTGATGTAGTCGACACTCTGTTAAAAAGTTTAAAAATAAAATTTATTAATGGTAACTTTAATTTACTATTAATTTTATCCCCGGCAATTATTTACATTTTTATATTAACTTTTAATATATTAATTATATCTGGCTCAATATTTTAAATATTTGATTCAGAATAAACATTGAAAACTTGAATAAATAAACTATTTATTAATTTTATTAGAATAATGATAATAATAATAATAATAATAATAATAATAATAATAATAATAATGTTGGATGTGCAGAAGTTAATTTGGTTTTAAATAGATGGAAGATTGTCGTAAATCGAAGAACTCGGGAAGTCTCTTGTTTACAAGCCGCCAGAGTTTAAAAGACACCCAATAAATGGCTGTAAACCGCGATGGATACCAAGGAGGCAAGAAGGATGTTTAACTTATAAGTATACTTTTGCACCCTGCCGATATATTATATATATATATATATATATATATATATATATATATATATATATATCGAGAGCACCGCGAGTTATGATCGGTAGCAGAAGAAAGAGAGAGAGAGAGAGAGAGAGAGAGAGAGAGAGAAAAAGTTCTTGGAAACGACGCCCCACGGAATCGTCTCGCATGCCTGATCATAATTAATAATCCCTGTAACAGAGAACGGACTGTATTTATAAAGACTTGGACCCTGCGCTACAAGTATCAGCCGCATCGCGGTGATATCAACGATCGAGATCCTGTCTAGACTTACTCTACCAACCACCAACCAGAGATCCAGATAGATTGTGATATATACTGCGTGAGAACGAGAGAGAAGAAAAAATAAAAAATAATAATCAACAAGCTGACATTAAATGTATAGAATATATATATATATATATATATGTAGATTGGTGGGTCATGCTACCAGGGGGATGCTGCTTTCTGCTTTCTGCTTTCTGCTTTGAATCAGGAGCAAGAAAACCAACGCCCACTAACTTGTCTAAGGACTTGTATTACCAATAAGTGCGATTGTGATTACTATTTCCCTTCTTTTAGATCCTTTTTCTTTTTAGCTATTAACTACTTTCACATACTATGCAAATTGTCATCTTATATATCTCAAGCTCAAAAAAGATTCACTAATTTCTTCCTCCCATTAAAAAGGTGCTTGTATTTTATTAGTTAAAAAAATGAAAATATGTATTAAAAAAAAAAAAAAAAAAAAAAAAACTAACTAACTAACTAACTAACTAACTGTCAGAGTCAAAGGATAGGATTTACTCTGGAGTGAATGACGATAATCTGTGTGTGTCCCTACTGTATCCCTGTTCCTTGTTTAATGTCTCTGTTATCTTGGGGTAAATCGGCGCCACGCTTGGTCGCTATACACTACTCCTGCTGCTCCTTCGGCTGTCTCACAGCTATTATAAATACAAATACAAATACAAATCCATAAAATAAAATTAAATTAAATAGCTGTATGAAATATTTATTTTTCTACAAGCAAATTAGAAAAGCCATTGGAGTAACTCGTCGCGTGTTACATTTATTACATTTATTACATTTATTACATTTATTACATTTACTACATTTATTATTATAGATATAAATTGGACACATCTACCAACCAATCTATCTGCATATATTTATTTATATATCATAAATTTTAAAAGGATAATATTATTTAGTGTAAGGATTAAGAATGACTGAAAGAGTTTATAAAGGGATTTTAATAATTTAATGCTTAAAGATACATATCATTGTCAATGTATGTTATATATTTTTAATTAACTTTTACTATTTTTTATCTTAATAATAACGTATTATAACGTATTAATATCCGTGAATAATTTTAAATTAATCTAGTTATTTATTAAATATATATTACCAATTTAATTGTTAATTCAATGAAATTAAAAATTTATAAATATATCTGGTCATATATAGCTACTATATAATTAAATAATCGAGTAAAATAAATACGAAATAAAAAAAAATTTTTTAAATTGATAAAGATAAGTCGTGTAAACAGTACATATATATATATATATATAATAAAATGTAAATTGATTCTAAAATTGTTGGAACATTTATCGAGAACCCCAATCCCCAATAGCTTTTTTTATTAACGATAATATTTTAAAAAAATTTATGGAAATATTTCATCGTGATTAAAAATATAATTATAATTTTTAAGTCTAAATATTATTTGTCCGCAAAACTTGTTTTATTCCGATAATTAAAATTCGCAATAAAAAATTTATTAAAATAATTTAAATGTCGAAGGTCGTAGCATCTGTTGCATAATCCTTTTCGTCCAAATATACTCACATCAGTATATCAGTTTAAAAAAATAAAAAAATAATTAACGAATAAATTTATTACTGTCTGCTGCGATATCTTGCTTAAAATTGACATTTACGAAATCACTACGATTATTCACTTAGTTTTTAATTTTTTTTTAATTCTGATTCACAACTAATATTTAAAAATTTTTTAAATAATAACATGATAAGTTAGTTATCGATTAAATTTCAACGATTTTATTTACTATATTATTAATATTATTATTTTATCACCACCAACAATAAAGTTTAAAAAATATCTTTTATTATATTAAAATTATTAACGATATTTATTTAAATAATAAATATAAAAATATAACCAAGTCGAAGGTGAGATTAGACACCCGTCCGAATTCTCACAGCTCAAGGGTGAAAAATGTCCCGTCAGATAAACCCATTCATTTCTTAATTTGAGTCTTGGCATATCTATTTATCTACTATATATTATTATTATTATTATTATTATTATTATTATTATTATTATTATTATTATTATTATTATTATTGTTGTTGATATTTTAAGTTAAACTCCCTTACCCGGTAGAGAAAGAATACCGACGATGACCACTAGATCCGGTTTAACAAGTTTCCGGATTCCCGGGTCCCGAGTGTATTGGGTCTCGGGGTCATCTTGGGTCCTCAGCACCCTTTTTAATTATTTTTATTATGTCCCGTTTTACTGCAAGGACCTGCTGCACTATACAGCAGTACCGTTTATTTAAAAAAAAAAAAAAAAAAAAAAGATAAAAAATATTTAGCTCCCCCATATACTACAGTGTCCTTAGATCCTTAGGCGGTATGACCGTCCAATGGTCATACGCATAAATTACCCCAATAATCCGGTTTTGCAATACTGAAAGTTAGAGCTCTAGCTATTATTAGCCTAGGATTTGGATTTGGATTTGGATTTGGAAGTGCTAGTGAAAATCGTGAGACTAAATTATTTTTTATTTTATACCAAGGAGGGACACATGATCTTGGTCACCTGCACAAGATTGACCTAGACATGACATTAAAGTACAACAAATAAACTTGTTTTTAAGAGCATCATCATCCCTGAGATTGGGAGGGATGATGACCATCGGATCGAGGGATGACCACCGTCCATTGGGGTTAAATCCTGTTTCTAAAAGATTCTTCCTCATTTCCTGGACTGTGGGAACCAAAACCTGATATTATTTGTGCTTTATGGTGGAAACTGTTTTTTAGTGAATCATTTCTTTCAGAATAGCTATAGCTATAGTCATCCATACAATATATGATGACCGTTGCAGCCGGACAATATTGTTGCTAAACAGGATCTACGATAATGTAAACGGTTATAACTTATAATACACATTTTTGTTTGAAGATTATATTATTACACCGGACTCGTAATGCATAGATTAACTGACAAGCGACAAAACGGCAAAACGACAAAACGACTAAACGACAAAACGACAAAACGACAAAACGACTAAACGACTAAACGACTAAACGAGTCCTTTGAGGAAGATACCACTTTTTATTTTTATTAAAGATTTTAACTTGCTGCAATATTTTTATTAAAAATTAAACCGACGTTTTAGTGCCGTTAAATCCCATCGTCATTATTATTAATTTTTTTTATTGACAATTGTATGTAGAATTGATAATAAATTAACTTGTTAATATTAATATTAAAAAATTGAATAATTGTTTTTATTTTTATTAACGAATACCGCTTGGCATTATAAAGTTTAATTAGCAGACGGAAGTTTTAAATTAATCAAAATAATTTTAAAGTTTAGACGGTTATTTATATAATTATAAAAATTCATGAGCACCTATTTTACCTGCAATATTGAGCTCAGATGTTATAATATGCATAATAAAAACATTTATTGATAATTTATTACTATTATTACTATTATTAGTGAATTTTTAGAAAAAATTTGAAAAACTTGGCAAGTTAAATGTTGGAGCAAAAATAGAAAAAAATGAAAAAAAGTAAGTGACTCCTTTCTCTTTTATCGTTTGGCCCTCTCGAGAAATCGAAGGCTGATGGTTGGAAGGTCGTCTTCGGGAGCAGCGTACGGGGCGTGGCTGGGAGACGCATTTATTCGTTGTTCGCCTTGTGTTATCTCTTTTGGTCTTCCTGGTGAGAGACTCGAGCCGGCTCTCTCTGGTCTTCTGGTCTTCTGGTCTTCTGGTCATCTGGTCTCTGGCTCATCTCATCTCTACAGCACTTTTTTTTTATTCTCTTATTATCTCTTTACTTGTGTGTCTTTAAAAGTTGCCAAGAGTGGAGTAGAGTGGAGTAGAGTGGAGCTCTGAGTTGAAGAGCACGCATGGTATCCTCCTCATCCTCCTCATCCTCCTCATTCTCCTCATTCTCCTCATTCTCCTCATTCTCCTTATCCAATTTGGTTTTATTTCTCAGCTCTTCTCTTGGTATAGGCCTGTTATCTCTTCAGGCACGTCCGCGTATTCTTTTTTTATTTTATTTCAAGTATTTATTTTTTATTTTATTATTTAGTCCGCTGCTCTACTCGTTGATATTATGCTACCTTCTACCATCCTTATTATATATATATATATATATATATATATATATATATATATATATATATATATATCTTCTCATTGGATATCCTATTCTATTATTATTATTATTATTATTACTTTGTTATCCTCGCTTTCAGATTTTATCTTTTTATTTATTGAAAATATCTAGCCTTATTGATTCTTAAAATCTATCAATTGATATAATTAAAATATCATGATTCTTGAATAAATACATATAACATACACGCGTACTTAAAATCATGTCGTTGTACTTTTCTAATTGGCGCTTAAAGTTTACAAACCAATATATATATATATATATATATATATATATATAATATAAAAGATATAAGAAAGAACTCATCTTAAAGTCAACTCACGGATTGATTCCACGGAGAGACTGGTCGTCGATTCCAGACAAGAACGGAAACGACAAAAAGCGCGTGCCTATCACTCTATATATATATATATATCTGTTTACTCCCTTTTTCTATAAGGTCTCGATACCTTTTGCGACAACAGAACAAGACTCTCCAGCTTCTCATACGAACCCTTTTAAATTTTATTTTCATTTTAGATTTTGTTCTTTCTTATTTATTTTTATTGTTTTTTTTTTTTTGTGTAAGTTTAATCCTTTAGAGAAGAATTGCGATATAGGAGACATTAAAGGTATATACGCTGTTCCCAGACGCTGGCGTTAAGTTTCGGATTAAATTTCACACTTATCTTGTGGTTTCGTAAGGGAACTCTCAATTCTATGGATTTTTTTTAACAAATTTGTAGTCACACAAACTCAAAAATATATAATAAACTCTCAAGTCGACGAATTTTCTTAAAAATTATTTAAAAATAATAAACTTATTGTTTATTGATTAAACCGGTGCGATCAAAATTGACTGCAGCGATCTCTGTAGAAACAAATGTGTATTGAGGAACATTTTACTGACGGTAAGTAAAATCAAATATGATAAAACCGTTTTTTAGTAATAGAGAATTCTTAAGATATCAAATTCAGTTGGCAAAAAAATAAACTTTATTAACAATTATTAATAAAAATTTATCAATAATATTAATTAATCATTTTTAAGATTATATTATTAATTTAGAAACAATAAGGATAAATAAAAACTGCAATAAAGGTTGAGAAAAATTGTGCGTTTATTTAACGAAGACGTAGGACTGTTTTATTTATCATTAATTTATTTACTTTATAATTTGTTAAATATAGTAGACCAGGCGTCTCATTAAATCGATCGAGAACACCCTGTTTAAATTAAAACGCACTTGCTTTTGCCTCGATAATAACTTTATATTACTTATCTTTTTTTTTTTTATTATTCAATTATACCGTTCAATAATTATATTTAATATACTCATTATTATTTTTATTATTTCAATATCCAATATTTATCTTTTTATTTATATTTATTTATTTACGCCTGTTGCAAATCAATAATAATAATAAAAATAATATTAATTAAGTTAATTTGTCAAATTAATTATTTTTTATTAATTCCGAATTACCGATAGGTTGTTATTATTATTATTATTATTATTATTATTATTATTATTATTATTATTATTATTATTATTATTATTATTATTATTATTATTATTATTATTATTATTATTATTATTATTATTATTATTATTATTATTATTATTATTATTATTATTATTATTATTATTATTATTATTATTATTATTATTATTATTATTATTTAGGTTGAGTAATTACATGTCTTTAATATATTTTATTTATACACTTAAAAATTAATTCAATTTTTATCACCACGCGAATCATATAATAATTTTAATTACATCACTCGTCGCTCATTAGTCATTCAACATGATATTATAATTATAATAAATAAATTGCGCGTAACATTGCTGCTTGCTGAGTTTATTTAATTTTTCTCAAAACAAATATATTTCATTTAACTTAAATAATATTTTGTGCTAAGTAAATAATATCAATTGTCGTCGTCGTCGTCGTCGTCATCATCATCATCATCATCATCATCATCATCATCATCATTATTATTCATTTTTTTATTTTTATCATTTTATCACTCACATTCATTGCTTTTATTTTAGTCTAATTTTTCATTAAATGACGGTTTTTTTTTTTTTTTTTTTTAAATTTTTTAAATTTTTTTGTTTATTTATTTATTTTTTTTTTTTTTTTTTAATGTTGTTCCTAACTATTCATAAATATCTACAGGGTTCATATATATTTTACTTATATATATTTACGTTTTTTAATAATTAATTACGATTTGGACTCGAGATTTGGTTTCTGCATTTTTAGAGCTCTATAAGATCGACCAATTTTTTATTGTTTATTTTTATTAATGTCAGTCAAAACTTAATTTTTCGAATTGGTAATCTGAATTTTTATTTAATTTTAGTTATTATGTAAATTTTTATAATCAATTTGAACTGTCGAGTGTAAAGATATTTGTCTTAAAGCGATATGGTTTTTTAAATGAATTCTTTCAATTAATTAGGCAATACTAAATTAAAAAAAAAAAAAAAAATCAGTCGACTTACTGCTCCATTATTAAAAAAACAAAAGACAAATCTTACAATAATTAAAACATAAAAATTCATTACTTATAAATAATCCTTTTCTCTGGTTATGATGATGATAATAATAATAATTATAATCTCAATTTGACACCCTTACATAATAATAATAATAAATATAGTGACAATTATAATAATTATTATATTTGTCGAGTAACGTTGAAAATAAATTATTTTTCGTGTATCACTTGACTCGAGTACGTGCCAAACGAGCCAGTATTAATCACTTGCATGTGTTAAACATACGCCGATTATTATCATTGTTACAATTACTATTATTATTATTATTATTATTATTATTATTATTATTATTATTATTATTATTATTATTATTATTAGGCCTTTTACACAAAGTACACCAATAATTTCAATTAAATAAATAATAAATAAACAATACAATAATTTTATTATTATTACTATTATTAATATTAAGACGATTTACGTATGCACATTATTAATTAATATTTTTTTTCACAACTGGTCTTTTCTTAATTGTATAATTTTTGTCTTGTTTGTTAATATTTATTAATGAATTTTTTTTTTTTTTTTTTTTTTTTTTTTTTTTTTTTTTTTTTTAAAGGTAATAAGTATAATAAATTCGATAAAACACAATAATCGCACAATCTCTCAACGCTCACATATTGTGCGCGTTTCACATATACATGTGTATATATATGTGAATTAGAGTTATCAAAAAATCAAAATTTTTTTATTTTTCTTTTTATCTTAAAATTTTGTCAAAATTCCCAACAAAATATCATAATAATTAAAAGAAAAAAAATATTTTCAATTACTTTAATACACCCTAGTGTATATATGGCGCGATATAATTATAGCAGCACACATTATTTTTTTATTTTATTTATTAACTAATTTTTATTACTATATTCTTCCGGTCATTTTCTACTTCAAAGAGCGGCAAAGTATCTTTTTATTATTTATTTTAAATGTTTTTGGTCATATTCGCTCTTTGTTCATTATTATTATTAATATTCCATAATTATAATTACGCCTAAGTACATTATTAATTTCAAATAATTAAACTAAACTCATACCTAAAATAGAAAAAAAAAAAAAAATTATAACAAAAAAGAAAAATTTTATAAATAAATAACAAAATATAAAATTAAAAAAAAAAAAAATCAACAATTAATAAATTACAATAAATAACGCTAAAACACAGACAGTTGAGAAAAATATCTGATAATTGGATTGTCAATGGGCCCATAGTCTGAATTAACATTTAATTACTTTTTTTCACTCATCAATTACAATAATCATAATAACAATAATTAATAAATATTCTCTATTAATTATTATTATTATCAATAAAATATCCTTAATAATTATAAATGTTACTATCAATTATTAATAATCAATCTTAGTAGTGATAATTTATTTGTTTTAATTATTATTATTATTATTATTATTATTATTATTATTATTATTGTTATATATGTATCAATAATTTAAATAATTAACACGCTTGAAAAGAATAATATATATTAATATATCCAGAGACTGGTTGTCTCTCGCCCCAATATATATATATATATATATATATATATATAAGACAAAATCGCTACGGCTTAGCGATAGTAAATCGTCGCTACAGGTACAGAGGTGGGTTCATTAGATAATTAATAATTAATAATTAATAAATACGTGTCGATTAATAATAATACACTGTAAAAAATTTACAGAGTTAATTTATATTATTAATAAAAACTTTGTCAAGTGAATTTTGTATTTTTTAATAAAAATAATGAATGGTTGTTTAAAATTTGTTTCAACAAAATTTCAAATTACTCCTGATTTTTTACAGTGTAATAATAAATAAATAAATAAAAATTAAAGTTACTTTGTTGATGTTTATTTATTATTATTATTATTATTATTATTATTATTATTATTATTAATATTTATTATTTATTATTTTAATTTAAAAATCACAAATTATCTATAAAATAATAATAATAATAATAATAATAATAATAATAATAATAATAGCCGATGGATTATTTCAAGTACGTAAGACTACGAAATGGATTTCTTGGATTTAGACTTACTGGTCGGTATGCCAGGAGTTACAGCGCCACCTATTATCTCAGTGGTGTCTTCCGCGGGACTTGGTGGTCCGCTGCCGAGTCTAGCGGCTCTGCGAAAAATATCACTGTTTACGAATCTTGGATACGAGTCGCGATGCATCAGAGTGTAGATCTGGAGTTGGGCTTCGTCGAATGTGTGGGGTGTTGGCTCAATCATATTTCTATTGACAATTTCACGTACACGTGAATCTAAACTAACCTAGATGGTAACAAAATTTCATTATTTATTTCGGATAAATCGATAAATAATTATTTATTATTGGATTATTGATCGGTTAATTGGGAAAAAAAAAAAATAAAATAAAATAAAATAAAATAAAATCTTTCAGATGATATTCAGGTCAGTTAAATTATTACCAATTAATTTATTTTTATTTATAATATATAATAGATTTTATTGGACACAGAAGATATTTAGATCCAATAAAAGCTAATAAGACCAATAATTTTCAACACTTGGAATAAAATTTTTTTTTTTTTTTTTTTTTTTTTTATTATTATTATTTTTTTTTCCAAATTAAATCCAACATTTTTTTTCTATGAAAAAAATTAAAAACGTTACCTCTTTAGGCGACAAAATCGATATGTAGTCCTCGTAAATATACCGCGCCTTTTCCTCTATTTTTTCTGGATTATTTTCACGCTTGAGTTGCTCACAGGCCAACCAAAATGCGATATTTTCTTCGCTGTACTCGCTCATGAGGAACTCGCGGAACAGTTTTCTACCAGTAGCACTGCGCATCAGTTTATCAAATGATGATCCCCAAGATCGTACTTCTTCTAGGCCACAGCATTCTGTACCAGTGCCATCTATTCCGTCCAAACTATCAAGGACATTACCAGTTCCTGAATTAGAATCTATATGACCACCACCTGACCCAGAATCAGGCCCAGTTCCGCCGTTTCCGCGTTTCTTTTTTGAATCTCCGGTTCCTGAAGTTCCATTTCCCGTTCCAACTACTGCCAAACTGTTGACAAAAATAATTATCCTTTTTTTATTTTGATTTTGTTTAATTTTTTTTTTTTCCCTCGACTCTTATCTATTTTACCATTTATTCCTATATCGAATGCATGAAACAGAAATAAAAAATTACGATAGTTTGATTTTTCAGTAAAGTTTGTCGTAAAAAAAAATCAATATTTTAAATGCTAGACAATACAAATGCCAGATGAGAAATAATATATATTACACCCCTTGGGAAAAAATTTGGAATCTAAAAATTTAGAACCTAAAATTACCATAAAATCAATAGTTGGTTAAGTGCTGTTATTAAACCCAAATTAACAATAATATTTATGCCCGAGGTGAAGAACTTTACCGTAAAAAAATTTCACCCAGTTTGAAGTTTAAAAATAAAATTTATAAGCCGTCTGATTTTCATTGATATCAATAAAAAATTGAGCATGTACAGGTGGGAATCCCTCCACCCTGAAAGAAATAAATAGAATAAAAAAGCATGCGGTTAAATATTGCACAGAGCTTGCGCAATGCAATAATCTTCTGTAAATAGGTCGTCGAAATAAGTTACTTTTGTGATTACCCAATAAATAAAATATAATTATTTTCATTATTAATAAAAAAGAATAAAATATTTTAATCTTTTATTAATTAAATGAAAATATTCTTCTAAAATAAACTAAAAAGCTAAAAAGAGAATTTTAACGATGTTGAATGAGTATTCAACATATAACACATGTACGGTATACCATTTCAAACTGTTGTGATCCACATTGACGTAAAAACAAAACCTGGATGAATAAGAACAAAAGAGAGATATATATATATATATATATATATATATATATATATATATATATATATATATATATATATATATATATATATATATATATATATATATATATATATATATATACGTAGTGAAAAAGAATAAAAAACAAAAAAAAAAATAACATACATAAATAAATTGAGGACAGAGGTATTGCCGAGCAAAAGAGGGAGACAAATAGTTTTATTAATGGTTATATTTTAAAAGAGAAAGAGAAAGATAAAGATATTAATAAGTATAGTTAGGATTACTACGCTAAAAGTTTATATTCGGATTCGATCGAATTCCCCTTCTCATCTACATCTGTAAACGCGAATAACTCTGATAACGCGGATAACGCACGTGTTTCTCTACTCGTGACACATCAGCGCATGGTCCGTTATGTTAATATTAAAAAATTAAACTCAAAAAATATTCGTCCCACAGAAAATTATTTTTTATTTAAAATATGCCATTTGTGATAAAATTTTGGCAAAATATTTTTCAAGTCAAGTTGAAAAATAAAAAAAAAATTAAAGTCAAAGGTAAAGGAGCGGTAATACCACGAGCAACTGCAACAACACCACCAACACAAACAGCAATTGTCTTTCTTGCTCCGTCCATGGGGTGGATTTGGTCGAGGATCTTTCTGTCCTGAAGATGGTGGTTGACACTCCTGAAGAGTCTGATCAGACTGGGCTGAAGTCTGCTGTTGGGACTGAGACTGCTGCTGGTAGGATTGTTGGGGTGTCTGTTGTTGCCCTTGAGATTGGGCACGGAGACGACATCCGCTGGTAATGTTGTCACTTGTTGGATTACTGTGACTCACGCCGATACTCATTGTTGCTGTACCAAGTCCACTCGACATCTAAATTTATTGATTAAACGATTAATAATAAAATTAAAAATATAAAAAAAAAAAAAAAAAAATAATTTACATACCTCTAACATTGCCCATCCAGGGGAAGCAAGCAGCGCTTGCCACCACCACCACCACCACCAATTAATTGTTAGATCGTTAGATCGTTAAATCGAAAAACACACAACTCTTGATCTTTCTTTGTTAAGTAATTGTAGGTGCAGGCGCAGGAGGGGGTGCGGGACTTTGCTAATCCCAAACTTCTAACCTAGTCCATTTGGACACCTCAAAATTTGGCCCTTGCCCCGCATCCTTCCTGCACCTATTACTCAAACGCGATCACAACTTGGAGGTTAACTTACTCCAAAGAGGAAAGAGGAAACTTAATACCCAGCAGCATCCAGGCTTTCAACAAGACACCCTGCTGCTACAGCATCATGACTCTCCGGCATTTCCCGCGTAATCACCAGCAACTACTGTTGCCATGTAAACGTAATCTTAGCCAAAAGACGACGATAAAATCTTCTGGCAAATCTCATGTTGAAATTAATTTTTTAAACAGCAATAACAAATTCTCGAGCGTTACAGCGTCAACTGCTATGCGTGAACTATATATTATATATTGTATATCAACGGCATCGACAAAAAATGGAGTGATGTTTTAGGGAGCTTGCGTGATGATCACGAACTAGCTTTAAAGCCGACCGAGTCGACACACTGGCGTGTATTGATTGGCGGGCGGACGACCTCACGAGGAGCGTCGTACGACCTCAGCGCACTGTTTTTTTTTTTTTTTTTTTCTTTTTTCTTTTTTTCTTTTTTATTTCTTCCCTTTGTTTTCTGAAGCACGGGCTCGTCTCTTTCATCAACAAAAATAATCTTAAATATAAAATAAAATTTTGTCAACTGGTTAAATTCCTGATTCAAGGTGATGGTGTTCCTCCTTGAGGATTACTTCTGCTGGCTGGTGAATTACATTTTATGATTATCGAACACTGCTCTGGCCAAAATGAGCCCTTATTCCACCACTAAAACAGATTAGGAAATTAGGAAATTAGTTTGTTAAAATTTTAACTTTGATAAAAAATAAAATTGTCTTCCTTTGTATTGTAATTAAAAATCCACCAGGTAAACTTAAAATAAAAATATAAACCTTGCCTTTTATTTAAAAAAAAAACACTCCGGAAACGTTTATGTTGACGGCTCGACGGCTGAGCCCTTCGTACTTTCGTCGGACAATCTGTCTTGCGCTTAAGCTCCCCCAGTCGTAAGCGCTCGGAAATCCTCGTGATGTTGCTGACTGTTGTCGCTTGCCGACGTAGACGTCGACGTCGTCGCTCTAGTCAATATGGCGCTCCATTTATTATTATCATTATAATCATCATCATTATTATTATTATTACGATTGTAGCAGTGTGCTCTTCTAAAGCTGTCCTTTTCTTGTTGGAGCCCCGGCGCAGCGAAAGCTTTTGTATCAAAGTATCGGGGATGATTTAAAAAAAAACTAGCGGTAACCCTGATAGCCAGCGCTTTCTCAGTAAGTAGTTGGCTTCTAGCAGTTACGGTTAACTTGACATCGAGTTAGCGGTAATTTTTTACATGACAACAGTTGTAAGCAAATTGACGGAAATCTACGGCCGAAACTTGAATACAAGTTAACAATCAAACTTGTAGTTAAATTTCCGTTCAACTTTATTACAATTTGACAGAAATACTTGTACAGCAAGTCTTGACGTCTGTTTGCAGAGTAAGTTATAGGTAACTAATAGTTAATCGCTTGCTTTACCAACTCTTTTCGTCAAGTTAGCTTCAAATTGCGGACGTAGTTTGACAGTAAGTTACAGGTAAGGTGGCTATCAGGGAAGATGCCTCAGATTTGAATAGCTCGTGTATGTTACGATGTGATAATATTATAACTTTTGAAGCAGGTTATTTTTTTGGCTGTCGGTAAGGTTACTTTTCATTTTATTAACCTGGTCTAGGTGCAAACGCTCTCTTTACATTACATAATAATGTTAACTATTATTATTATTATTATTATTATTATTATTATTATAGTTTAAACATTCGTTAATTAAATTAAGTAATACTTTTCCTAATTTATAAATAAAAATACGTCGGAAGTCATGAAATCTTATCTCTTCAATGCTTCTATATATTTTTAATTTCTTCATTTAGTGATAATTGACGTTGTCAATCGTTTAAAATTATTATTTTTTCCAACCATTAATTTATAGTTGGATTTGAATTTAAAATTGTTTTTATCACTTTATTGGTAAGATAGCAGATTTATATAGAAATTCGAGTTTAGTTACTAGTTTCTTTTTTTTTTTTTTTTTTTTTAACAAAATGAATATATTTTAATTTAAAATTTTTATTTTTAAGAGGCAAAACTCGATGAAAAATTTTAAATAAATTTTTAAAAACGAAATGTTCAATAATCTCAACCAAAATCCCTGAAAAATTTAAGAGAATTAGTGAAACCCAGAATTTTTTAACAAAAGTAAAAGCAAACCCTTCCAAGAATTATCATCAGATTTAGTACCTCATTGAACAAAGCACGTATTCTCGATAATCCCAAAACAGAAAAAAAGAAAAAAAATTCTGTTCCCATCTCTACATAGATATACAGAAAATATAATAATGATAATAAAAATATAGTCATTGAATGTAAAGAGTATGCGTTGGCGTAGTCGACGTCAGAACCAGACATACGATTGAAGAGTGTCCATAGTGGGTAGTAGTGGGTAGTAGTGGGTAGTGGGAGTGAGGATTAGGGTCTAGTCTCTCCACCTTTTGCCTTCTATTCCTTTTCTCAAAAGATCCAACTTGTAGTTCTCATAAGACACATACAACACACGACAGACATACAGACAGACAAACAGACACACACCAAAAAATAAAATTTCCAAGTAGTACAAGTCCAAGTGAGGATCCAAGAAATCGAGCAAAGGACAGCGGGCCTAGGCTTTGGGTGGGTAGGGGCTAGGGGGTAGGGATCGAAGAACGTTTCCACGTTGTGTAGGTATAGGTATGCGTGCGCACATCACCAACACTAAATACTTTCAGTGAGTATTTTGTGTTTGAGCATGCTGATGCTCATCTACTAGCATCTACTCATCTTGCTTTTATCCGAGTAGTAGAATTAAATCCAAGTCCTACATATCCTACGTATCCTACATATCCTACATATCCTACATATCCTACATATCTTACATTGCTGAATGACTCAAGAGGGTGGGTGTTGATTGAAGGTTTGCTGGGACATTCTCAACTACAACTACAACTACAACAACCTACAGCCTATAGCCTATAACCCAGCACATCAATACATAGACACATTTATACATATAGATATACATATAAATACCAACACAAAAAAAAAGTTACCTCACCTCAGCCCCCCTCAACCGCTCAACCATTTTGGTGGCTCCCTACCCCAGTCGAAACCTCACTCCTAATGTAAGGGGAAAGTCGTCCCCTGGTCTATCTACCCTTCTCGTCCCTCGGGTCTCACCCCCTCCAGCCACCCACAAAACCACCCGCCCACCCACTTGCCACCCGACTGCCGTCGAGGAAACAACCTGCAACTCCTAACCGGCTTTCTGTAATTTTTATAACTTTACAAATATATTATTTATATATATATATATATATATATATATATATATATATATAGATAAATAATAATAAGTAATAATATTCAACCCTGTTTTGTTTAATCATCAACATTATCAACGTTGTCAACAGGATATACTTATTTTATTTTGGATTACGGTGATCACAAACAACCATCTCGTCAAAACTGACTGAAGTTGTTCCTGAAAAATAAACAGGGTAAGTTTATCTTCATTCCACTCTTATTCGTCACACTATATTATATTTGTTAGCATCCAGCATACTGCGCCTAACCACCCACGACCCCCTCCATACCACTATCATTACTATTTTCCATTTTTTTTTTTTCTATTATTTTTTTTTATTTTTTATTTATTATTTTATTTTATTTTTTTTTTTCCATCACGCATGCATAATAATTTAAATATTAATAATAAAAATAATATTTAATACCTGCATTTTTAAAAATAATAACTTGATAATTCGGTCCTTATTTTAGGTTATATTTACATTGTGTTATTTTTTTTCAATGATCCAGCCAGCCAAGCTGATTCAACGCTTACGTTTGAGGTTATTGACGCCATTTTCTAGCTGTTTTTCATCAAAACGTCAATATTTTTGCTTCCGGTTAACGAAATACAGAAAATTATAAGAATAAACAAATTTCGCGGATATTTAAAATATTTTGCACAGTGTATTATCATCTCCGTCGATTAAGAATTCTTTTTATGAAAATGATCCTGCGCATACGCCGGACCGAGGGTTTTTTTCTTTCTTTTTTTAATTTGTTTTTTAAAATTTTTTTTTTTCCTGTGATAATTTGTGGTGATTATAATATATATGTTTATGTTTTTGATATTTAATCAAGTTGATGACTGAAATGTTGATGATTTTTTCAGTTTTTTTGGATTATCTGGTAAATATGATGTTGAGAATGAATTGTTTTTTGGGATCTATTGATTTTCCCCTCGAATTTGGTCGGTCTTTGTCTTTCTGCATGACATAACCGCTCACACATGTGAGCGTCTGTGTTTTACATTACACTAAGTGTCAGAGTGTGATGTTTAAAAAGACTTTATTACTTTGATGGCATAGTTTTAGAGTATGCTATTTTCAGGAACTATCATTGTACTTGTTGGATATTTTGTATATGGATTTATATATGCATGTATATATGGATGGATGGATGATACAGATGCTTTAGTGCATGAAGCATGAGGCATGAGTTTACGATACTAAAGGCCTTGTAACTTGTAACACGCGTGCGTAGACAAAACAAAGAAATCAAGTATAGATATGTTGATTTATTGATGATTGTATGAGTTGTTAGGAAATCAATATTGCGGATTCTGTTTGTTTTGTTGTTTGATGCGTTTAGAGTATTTTTTGTTTTGTCCGCAGGCGATCCTATTGCTGTTTCATTTATTTTTTTTTTTTTTTTTTTTTTTTACATTTTTCCATTCGATTAAATTAATCCAGAAAACTAATAATATTAAAAATTATTTTTCTAAAATTAAAAGTAAACAAAAATTTTTCATTCAAATCTTAAACTTATAAATTATAATAATTTTTTTTTTTTTTAAATCTTAATAAATTTAGAGAAAATTATTAAATTTATAATTTTTTTTTTTTTTTTTTTTTTTTTAAACAGATATTAGTTAGAATAATAAAAAATGGAGAGCGGTGCAATTGGAATTGGTCGACTCGACTGCTATGAAGATATGTTTAAAGAAATAACCCGTAAATTATACGGTGATGATCCTGATCACAGAAGTAATTATTTATCACCATAATTATAATATTCAATAAGAAAAATGAACTTGAATAAAATGTCAAAAAATACTTAAATAAGATATTGAAAAATAATAACTAATAAATTTTAATATACTAATGAATTATTAACAGCTTCGAGTGTTCAAAATGAATTCGAAGCTTCAGTGTCATATAAAACAGAAGATGACAACGGAGCCAACGATTCTGATGATGGTAATTGGACATGTGAGGATGAACCGCTGAAAGGAACAGACGGAAGTCGAATAGCTGCTTACAATCCTGGAAAAGCAACGTGGCGTTGTGATGAATGTGGTAATTAATAATTATTTTGCAATTAAATTATTAATAAAAAAAATTTTAAATAACTTATTTTTCAGGAGATTGCTTAACTGGAAGTCCACGTGATATTGCTGAACACTTTATAGAGCTGCACTCATCCAGATTGCTGGATAACCGACATCACCGGGGGGACAGTACGAGGAAAGATTACCTCCACAGTGACCTGAAGCTTGAAGACATACTTAGTTACCTGGAAAAAGTGCGTGATAAGGCTGAAAGAATATCACCGCCTTCAAGACGCACTCAAGAAACTCAGACAATTCCTGCTGCTTTGTTACCTGTTACTCCTAATTTTTTGCTTCAAGAGTTACCTTCAACACCTCCGCAACACTTACATTCGGTAAATATTTATCTATCTATATACATATATAATTTATTAGTAATAATAATAATAATAATTATTATTATTATTATTATTATTATTATTATTATTATTATTATTATTATTATTATTATTATTATTATTATTATTATTTATTACCAGAGTCCAACGATGATGACTAATTCGTCAGCAACAACAACAACACTGACGAGCAACAAACGTTACACTTGTCCATACTGTCCTTACGGAACAGATCGCCGTGATCTCTACACTCGACATGAAAACATTCACCGGGAAGAAAAGCCTTTTCATTGCTACGTTTGCTACAAACCGTTTAACCGCGCTGACCACGTTAAAAAACACTTTTTGAGGATGCATCGTGAGCATACATATGAATTGTCAAGGATACGTCGTAGTCCGGGATCTTCGGATCCAAAACCACCTTTGATGCAGGATAACAGCGCCAACAGCAATACTAATAATAACATCAATGGAAACAATCAGAATAGCTATACTAATTACAATAATAATAAGAATTATCAGTTACCGACTAGTCAGACTAATCAAACGACCAATTCAGTCGCTAATATTTATCAGACTTCAATGCCTACGGTTAATAATATTCCTGACAACAATTGTGGCAACAGAAGGATCCAGTCTACGGGTTGTAATAGCAAAAGTCATTTGAAAGCTGGCTCCAAGGGTGCCGAAAGAAGGTTAGTTAGAATGCTAAATTTAATTATTATTATTATTATTTTGATTATTTTGATTAATAAACAAAATAAATTATTTTAGATATACCTGTTGCTACTGTTCCTGGAGTGGCGTCGACAATTGGTGTTTGAAGCGACATTTGAACACTCATCTTAAGCCCTTTGCATGCTCGCTGTGCGAATACAAAGCAGCGAGGGCCGAAAGACTGGCCACTCATGTGCTAAAAGTACACAATAAAAGACAGTGCTCCAGGTGCTCATTTTTGGGCGAAGATTCGGCACAGCTTCAGTTGCACCAATTACATGTCCATCGGATCAACAATGGAAACGCCAACGCGGCCACGGTCAACAATACCAGCGTTGTAACGACTTCTACGGCGCCGACTAACTTACAAAATTCTTCACCTACCACGCCATGTCGCACCGATCCTATTCAGTAAGTAAAATATTAATTAATTATAATTATAAAAATTTTAAACTTGATTTTTTTTTTTTTTTTTTTTTTTTTTTTTATTTATTAGTTTAAGTGGCGGTCGTCCCCCTCCAGGACCGCCGGTATTTCCTACTCAGGCGACAACAATAGTTCCACCACCTACGACAATACTTGGGTAAATTAATTAATTAATATTTTATATTGATTTATTATTATTATTATTATTATTTTTTTTTTTTTTTTTTTTTTTAATTTGATTTTGTATCGATTTATTTACTCAAATGTGATAAATATGCACCTTTAATTGTTTTTTTTTCGTTTTGTATGTGTTATAATGTTGTTTATTATTTTTATTTATCAGTTATTATTATTTGTAAATTATTACTGTATTTATTCAGCATGCTTAACTATAGTTAATTTATCTTGTTGAAACAATCCGTTGTAAAAATATTTTGATTTAAATAATAGATGGATCATTTTTAGAATTGGGAAATTTCTAATTCAAAGATTAATAATAATTAATTGTTTTTACTACATTATTGTGTTAATTAAATTTATTTATTTTTTAACTGACTAAATTAGATTTTTCATAAAAAGTTTTCTTAATTTTTCTTACAATATTTTATTTTTTTAATTTAAAAATTAATTGTGCTTTATGAAATGGATTGTTTTCAACGAAAAATTAAAATTTTCGTAGTCGTATAAAACAGTATCATAAATTGGTAGATGAAATTATTACTAAAAAAGAAAAAAAAAAAAGAAAAAAAAAAACTATCATTAAAACTCTAAAAATTGTATACAACAGCGCCGCAGTTGTCGCGGCAACAAGATGGTAATGATAAACAACATTAAGACAACAACGATCACGTGATTACATCACGAAGATAAATAATTGATCAGGTGTGTTATCACTAGCATTAACAAAATAATAAAATAATAAGGTTATGTAGAAGAAAGTAACTAAAGAAGAAAATTTTTCTATATAACCTCTACTATGCCTACTAATCCTTCTAAACAATCCGATATTGTTTTTACAAAGACTTTATTTACCAGGATAACTAATGGACGGAACAAAAGGAAACAAAGAGCGCCGCGGAAGATTATCAAACACGATAAACAAGAGAAACACGAGAAACAAAGTAACGACGAACAGGAAAACTGTTATGGAGGAAGCGAAAATGGAAATTACGAAGAAGATGAAGGAGAAATGAGTGAAGATACTGGGAACAAAACAAACTGTTTAAGCACAAGAAGCTTTAGGTGTTACCTTTGTCCAAACAATGCACACGCAAGAGCATTATCAACGAAACCCTATCATACGAAAGCATCATTAACTTTACATAGACTATGGTGGCACTCGCAAAACAATAATATTAACAAAAAAATGATTGTCGATAGATTTAAATCCAAATCGGCTATGATTAACTTTTTGTGATGTTAACAATCGACATTTATAAATTTATATTGTTGTACCAATTGCTTACCAATTATAAATGTCATTTTCACAGTATGTATTGTTGAAGATAGTCATCTCATCATTTTTTAATAAAAAGAAAAAAAAAACAAGTAAACGTGCAATGAATATTATTGATTATGAACAAATGTGTGAAAAAATGTTTGTATAAGCAAACTAAAAAATTTATGTGAATACTTATATATATATATATATATATATATATATATATATATATATATATATATATATATATATATATATATATATATATATATATTTTTTTTTTCTATGACTACAGTCTATAAATATTACCAAATTTTTAAACTCATACGTTTGTTTTGAATTTTTGTATTCATTGTTTCGTTGATACGAGGCTAGTACTTGAAATAATTATTTATTTTTTATTGTTATTATTATTATTATTATTATTATTATTATTATTATTATTATTATTATTATAAGGATTCTGTTTAGTAAAATTTTTGGTATTTTTTTTTTTTTTTTTTTTTTTTAAGACTTAAATCTTGTGTTTGTAAAAAAAATCTTTAATTAATATTGTAATATTATTGTTTACGTTATTACATTAAGTATATACGATAATAATAATAATAACTATTATATTTGAAACAAAAAATTTGTTTTTTTATATTTTAACACCTTGTTATAACCTCTTAAAAAAATTGTTCTGTCTGCCCGAAAGTTAATATAAAAATTTGTTTAAACTTTTACTTAAAATGGCGGTGTGTAAACATATATATATATATATATATATATAAATATATATGACAATGGGTTGTTTATCATTTTAAAAATTTGCGTAAGCAATATTTTTATAAGAAGAACAATGAAATTAATTTACATAAGCAGTGTTGTTATTAGGAGAACAATTAAGCCGATTTATTTACGTGCCTTAACAAAATAAACGGTATGTAGTATATAAGCGCAGATTTAACAATGTGGAATCATAACTTAAACTATTTTAGGCTGAAGATATCGTAAGGAATAAAAATTTGTCAATTAAAATAAAATATTAATTGCGTTAATAAGAAATAGAGGAAATAAAATAATTTTGATCAATTTACAGACCAAGATGCGTTTTATAATTATCTTGTTGGTTGTCGTAATGGCTATCTACGTAGAGTACGTAGCTGGTGACTGTGGTAGCGGATGTAAAGGCGGTGGACTTTTGGGCAGTGGACTTCTAGGCGATGGAATCTTGAACGGTGGAGTCCTACAAGGTGGAATTTTAAATTCCAATAGTGGAACAGGAGGATGTAGTAACTGCGGCCGTCCCAGGTACGTTTTTTAGGTTATGGAAAATATCTTTTGGAAAAGTATAAAGATAATATATATTATATTTGTTCATTATATATTACGTTAATCAATAATATTTTTTCAGAGGATGTTAAGATATGACAGCTCAGTAATTCTCTAAATGATGTAGCAAAATATCAGCTGCAATAATAAAGGGATATTTTTCCCCTGTGTTTTAATAATTAATAATTAATGGTTTAAGCGATGATGACCTACACTTTGTTAACTAAAAAAAAAAAAAAAAAAAAAAAAAAAAAAATAAAAAAAAAATAAAAAAAAAAAAAAAAAATAAAATAAAATTTATATCTATAATTTGAAATAACAAAACAATAGTTTTAAAATTTTAATTTATTGTGATTTAAAAAATGATAAATTATTTTTTCTAATTTTACTAAGAAATAATTATATATTTTCATCATGTAGTCTCTGTCTCAAGGAAAATTAATCCGTGTTGCAGTGAAAACGTTAGCGATTAAATAAGTATATATTAATAAAAAAAAAAATAACTTTTACAAGGTACATATGTGTTTTATTATTGATTTGGGTAATTTAGGTTATATTATATTAAGAAAAATTATATTTAATTTTATATATTATTTTATTTTTTTCAGATAGATTATTACAAGATGTGGATTTAATTCCGCAAACCAAATTAGGTTATGTAATAATTGTATAATATTAAGTCGGATAGCAAATGTATTGTTGGACATGTTGTGGTCGAGAGTTTAAAGTTTTGCATCTGCTGAAAAAAATAAAAAAACATAATTATGATTTTATTAAACACCATGAAATAGGACAATTGTAATAATTATCATGATTAATATGAATAAGGTAAAAAAAGAAAATGGCCGCCCGGTATATATATATATATATATATATATATATATATATATATATATATATATATATATATATATATATATATATATATATATATATACTTTATAAAGTAACCAAATAACCAGACAATCGGACGAAAGTAAAAATATACCGTGATTATTTTTAATCGCAACAGGTGTCCTTGGAAACTTGACTAAGGGCGGTAAGACCAATAAGACTATTGCCATCACCGAGATTATTGTTTCATTGCACGTAGGCAATCATGGCGACGAGCAGAATAATGGCAAAAATGAAACGCATCTTGATGTTCTGGAGGATTATATAAAAAATTTTTTTTAAAAAGGTTTAATTTTTCTTTTTTCATCATGATTATGATGATTATAATTATTATGATAATTATGAGACTTTATTTAATAATAAAAAAAAAACCCACGATTTAAATCCTGAGGTTTAGGTGAACTTTTTTGAATTGTAATTTTTGGACAGTAATCGACAGCTTTTTGTATTACTCGCGGTTGTTTTATTAAGTCACCAGTATATAAACAGGTATATGAAAGGGTGAATTTAAATTTCACCTGTGTTGTTTCAAAGACTAACCATTACAAATGCATATGTTATAATCAAAATTACAACAAATCATAACAGAATTAAAAATAAAAATTTCCATATGATTAATGATTAAATGATTAATAACAACCACCATCAGATTATCGAGCTTTAAAAACTATAAAAGCAAAAGTTGTGTTTTTTAACTCTAAGATGAGATAAAAACTTATTCGGAATATTATAGATATAATTCATCAAGCGTTTTTATATATCATTATTGATGAGATTCAGTAAAAAATCTAATTATTAACTAATTTAAATTTTAAAAAGGGTGTTTTTCATTTTAGCAGACCATAACTCGTTGATTTTCGAGCTCCGTGTGTAAAAAAGTTTTATTATTCATTAGCTATAATAAAAAATAATTTTTAAAATATATGCAGAGACTACATAGAGAGTTTATAATTAAAAATTTTCTTCAATAAAATCAAGAAACAGTATTTTTATTTGAATAAAATATATTTGTCTGTGGATAAAATTTCATGGGTTTTGCAATCCACTTGAAAAAACATAGACGTCTTATTCTGATCTGGACTTATTTGGAGTTATCATCAAAATAAAACCCGATAACGAAAAATTTTTTATAATTCTACAAAATAATATTCAAGGTAAAAAAAAAATTTATTTAAACAATTTTTATAAAGCATCCTTTTATTAATCAATTAATTAATATTATATAAAAACATAAACAGATGATATTTTTACATATAATAAAGTATAAAAATAAACATAAAAATCCATATATATATATATAAATGCGTGGTAAAGGTAAATTATACATAAATACATAAAAAATGATTTTATCAATAAAATAAAACTATGTGTTTTATTTTACCACTGGAGCTATCTTTTCAACAAACCGACCAATTATTGGCAATAACTTCATTTTATCAGTTACAAAATCGAGGCAGAAACGAGCTGACTCAAAATTCTTTACAATTAGCCAAGCCACGGCAAAATAAAATCCGTAGACCGCTAATAGATGTACCGCGTACTGTCTGTAACAATTTATTTTTCAAGTTGTATAATATTATAAAATAATAATGAAATTTTAACTTACATTTTAAGATGAAAACGAGCGCGAGGCAAAGTTTCTAGTTTTTCTTTCATGCAGTAGACCCTCGTCCCTAAAATAATGTTTTTTATGTATTCAGCTTCTTCGATAGCGAAGAAATCGATGGAGAATAATTTTTTATCCAATGGATGCATTTCTTCCCATAATTTAATCAACTGTTCGTTCCGGAAGCACCACTCGCGAGTGGTAAAGTACTGAAGGACTTCTAGTCCATCACTTATACGCTTTTGAATGTGTACCATGCTGAAATTTTTTTATTAATATATTATTCTAGAACAAAAACTTATTTAAAAAATCTAAAAATACTTACAAACGTTTCTGCCGGAAAATTAACAATAAGAAATCAATGAAATATGCTGGTAAAATATGAAAAAATATAACGAAAAGGTTGTGGATAAATTTGTTGCTTCTAATATCACCATCAGGATACCAAATTCCGGCTTCAAACGGATAATTGTAGGCAATTGCTTTCCCTTTCTGGACAACATCTGCCCAACTTATTGGCCGGACTCCGCTCTGGGTAATATTATAAACTGGAATATTTTTTGGTCTATATACAAAAATTACGTCACTTGAGACAAACTCAGAAAAAATGATGATACTTGTGATTATAAGTTATTATAATAATATAGGTTGTTAGGCCAATTTTATTTTAAATTAATTTTTTTATTTTTAATATTTAAATTATAAATCCCCATACCTTTGTTCAGTAGAACCAATTGTGTGGCCGATAGCGATAAGAGCATTGACTGCCAAGTCTACTGGAATTAATTGGGCATGGTAGTGTCCATTGCAATGGACCGAACGGATAACTCCTTTTCCAGCGCCCACTATTATACCTACCGGTCCATTTAAACTGTCTACCCATCCTGGAAGTGGTTCTTCCCACGACGGAGTTACTGAAAAATTTTTAATAATTATTAAATTATTTTTTCAAAACTACACAAACTTTGGTAATAAATAAATTTATTACCGATGGAGGGCCGAGCTATGACACAAGGTAATTTCGGGTATTCCTTCGCCACCAGGGTTTCGGCCAGTCGTTTTGAGTACGTGTAAGTATTAGGATGTGGTTCTAATAATCTTAAAATAGATAAATAGATAAATAGATAATCATATTAATTATTAATTTTGTAAATATACTTACTTGGGAGTTAAAAGTTCTAGAGCTTCAGGCTTCAGCCATTGCGTCATGCGCATAACCTCATTCGGGTCTTCAGGAGAATCATAAACACACTCGCCGAGTTCTTCTTGATCGACGTGACAAAACGCGGTACTCAGATGAACAAAGGCCTTTAATTTTGGAATCTTTTTAGCTAGTTCCAAAACCGCAGCTGTACCAATCGCGTTCATTTCAATCGCATCTTTGAGCTTAGCTTCTAGCTTAAGTGTTGCCGCAAAATGGAAGATTATATCAACTTCGTTAATCAGAAGATTTTGCTGGGATTCATTCAATCCAAAATTTTTTTCAACAATGTCACCAGCTAGTACTATTATTTTGCTCAACAGGTGAGGTTTGTTCGCCCGGATTCTGTCAAATATCTGTAATTTTTTTACAAAATTATTAATCAAATAATTAACTCAGGTATTCAATATAATAAATTAATAATTAAATATAAACACACCGGTAACTTAAACATATCATCAAGTCTCATTTCCGGTGATCGTCCTCGCTTGGCTCTCATTAGAATATAAATACGGGTCAAGTCGCTACAACTGTACAGCAATTTTTCTAGTAAGACCTTGCCCATGAACCCTGATGCGCCTGTTACGAAAATTGTTTTCCCTTTGTAGAACTTTTGTATTGGGCTCAGCTCCATCTTGTCTTCCATATCTTGTCGTTGCCTTAAATATACAATAACACGCTATTGTTAATTATTTACATCAAATATATCCAATAAAATCAAAATTATAACAACAATGATTACGCAATATTGAATAATACTCAAGTTAGCGATCAGCTGTCAATTTCAAAAATTTTTTTAACAAATTAATTACAATAAAAAAATTTAATTAATCTTCTTACAATTGGTCATCAAGTTCAAGATTATGTTTGTTTATTCAGACTCCTAACGCTGACGTAACCACACACCGTATCGGCCATCATCTGTAGTACTGCCAATCACAGTTACAAAAAAAAAAAAAAAAAAAAAAATGAAAAATTTCCGATCCATGCATTAAAGCTTAATTGTTGTCTTCTCGTTAAATTATAGAGATAAATTTTTTAAAATTTCAACACATTAATTATTATAGTAAGATAACATATTATTTTTATCAAGTACCCAGTAAAATTCCAGACATTATTTCTTCAGACTAAATTGCGTCTAATCGATTTTTATTTGTGAGTTATTACGAGAGTAATTCGGCTTACCTTTAATATAAATTATCTATATATATATATATTAACTGTTACAGTGTTACACAAGTTGTGAGCGGAGTGTCAGGAAGTTGCAGAAAGAGAAATGCACTGAGATTATTGACCGGTAAAGTATCTTAAAAAAAGGATAAATCGTTTTTAAATAAATCGCATAAAGATTGATTATATTTTCATTCTTAATGCTGGTAAGTTATTTAATACACGGTTACATATTAAACATTTTTAAATATAATTATACTTGATTAATAATTTATAATTTTACAGAGAGGAAATATATATATATATATATATATATATAGATGTGGCTGCAGTCGCGGCTTTTCTAAAACTGACAGATTTCAATCGTAGAGAAGAATAATAGCTAGAGATTATATTTAAATTACCGTAATGCGATGATTATAATTATATATATATATATATATATATATATATATATATATATATATATATATATATATATATATATGCAAGAATCATAGATATATGAGGATATGTGTGATATGTGATGGTTGCGTGTGAGAACAGTAATGAGGAATAGAAGTTGAACAAGTTATAAACTGATCAGTTTCCTGTGGTCTTTTGACGTTTATTATATTGAGTTATGAAGGATTAAGAGCAGGTTTTGTATTATATTATAGTTAGAAATTATTAAATTAACTGTAACTGTGACGGAATTTTTTTATGGTTATTAATCAAATTATCATTTTTATTCATTACGATTTAGATTTAAACATAAAAGTCTCAAGTTTATAATTTTATACATTCGTATTTTAGCATCGCTAAATTATTCGAAAAGAGTTTCGTTTCAAGAACATCAATTCAAGGTTTTTAATAGCTGTCACATTTTAAACTTTTAATTTTTACAAAGTAACTGATTGAATTAATGAACTGTCATTTTTATTCAGATTTTTATCTGCTCAATATTATTTTTATATAATTTAATTTATCTTATAAAAGATAAAAAAGTGGAAAAAAAAAAAAAAAAAAAAAAAAAAAAAATTCTTGCGTTATAATTATCTCTCCATGTATATGATCCAATTTCTTTACCAGATTTTTTTAATTTAATAAATCGCCCGTAACATACATATTATTTATTACACAACAATTTATGTAAACAATTGAATTTTCTAGAAATTAATTTTAATTACATAATATTCAAATTTTTGTATTTTATTATATTCTTGATCTTAAAAAAATTTTCTGTAAATTATTTTATAAGGATATTAATTTTTTTTTATATATAAATTTAAAAGAAACTGCAATTAAAAACTAATTATTTAAACATCTGTGCCAATTTCATGCTAAAGGTTAATAATGGCCAGCTGTTGAAATATTTTATTATAAAATCACTAGAGTTACGTTATTTTAATGTTAATGAATAAATATTTTATTAAATTAAAATTTAAAAAAATCAAGTACTTGAAAAGTAACTGACGCATTATGGATTATAAAGAGTAATATTACTTAAAATTTAACCGGTTATGAAAAATGACAAGCTTACCTAATTGAGTGTTATTAAATTAAAACAAATACAATCTTTTTTTTTTTTTTTTTTTTTTTTCCCATTTTTTTATATTTAATTGAATGTAAAAAATTATCAACTTAAAATATTAATTTAACGCTTATCAGTATTTCTGGTAATTATTTTTCTATTTATTCAAAGTTATTGTTGCAGATATTGATATGATGGACAATGTTTTGATGGCATAGATTTGAATATACTAAAAAAAACAAATTAACATTCTACAAAATAGAAAGATTTTAAATAAAAAAATAATCTAATTTATTCACGTTACTTAGTTTAATTAATTATTGAAATTTTTAATTAGGTACAAAAAAGAAAAGAAGAAATAAACAAAGTAGTTTTATTCTACTTGATGAAAAAATTTTTAAAAGAAGAATATTATTTATAAAAATGTTTGACTTACCAAAATTAAAGTAAAAAAAAAAAAAAAAAAAAAATGAAAAATGGAGCAAGTAGTAGTCACCAGTAGTTAGTGGATCAGGCAAAGTGTTGAAGTTTAAAAACAAACTAAGTTAAAGTTTGCACCTAGAAGTACAATCTCTTGCTCCCACCTCGAAATAGAGTTATGATCGTAAAGTGGACACTAGTTGGGCAGCCCCAACTCAATTCCCTCTACAATCTACAATATTTGTGAGTTTATCTTCCTCATCTCTATGTAAGCAACATTTAAGCGCAACAGGGCATCTCTCTTCTATGTACCCATTCACTTAATCCTCATTTCACATATCTTATGTGTACTATCTTGCTAAATATCTTCTTTAATATATATTTATATATCTTCTCAACAAGCCATACTGAATTTTAAGCAATATTTACGCTTTTTATAATAAAAAAACCCTGATAAATCATCGGCTGAATTATTGTTATTCGTATGGCATTAATGGAAAGAGGGTATTTCTTCTGGACTTTGCTATCAGAGACAATTTCAATTTTTTTTTTTAAATTATTATTCTTACTGCAAAATAAATTATAGTCACACAATTGCGTAATATAAATTTTTTATAGCCAATTGTTTACAAAAAATTAAAAAAACCTTTATTACTATTAAGAAAAAAATTTCTCCGAAAAATGAAAAAAAAAAAAATATAATTACATCTTGTGTAAATTGTAATGACTTTTATATTATCATAATTATTATTAATCTGTTCATACGTAATCAAATCACGTGCATTAATTCAAATGTATAGAAAATTATGTAAACATTATATTAATACAAAAGCGTATTAATTATTGTTAACACTTGAATGAAAAAAAAAAAAAAACACACACCGTTTACAATCATTGTAATTATCCTGATTGTTTGTTAATAATAATAATAATAAATAATAATAATAATAATAATAATAATAATAATAATAATAATAATAATAATAATAATAATAATAATAATAATAATAATAATAATTATTATTATTATTATTATTATTATTATGTATTGTGTATTATGTATTATGTATGTATTATTATTATTATTATTATTATTATTATTATTATTATTATTATTATTATTATTATTATTATTATTATTATTATTATTATTATTATTATTATTATTATTAGCTTGCAACTAGCGTCGCAAAATGACAAGGAACTGAAGAAGAAAAAAAAATATAAAAAATCCTTAAATTGGGTCAGACACTTTTGTGTGGAGATAAGTTTGCAAATTTGCTCAATTTAAATAAAATGTAATAGCAATGCTTGAATATTTGAATAAGATATTTTAGTGTGTAAATAAAAAATCTACGAGTAAAAGTATGTGTCTATGAAAAAAATTTAAGTTTCACTTTTCTCAGTAAACGGGCAGTGTCGCAATACACCACGTATATCTATATTTTAGTTATATATTGATATTTCGCCAAAGATAATCAATTAATTCCGACATTAAATTGGGTAATAACTAGCTAAGTTATTGTAAGCGTTTTATATTTTATTTTTATTGTTATTTTATTTATAAATTAATAGTATAAATATTTTATTTTTATTTATTTTGCATATATTAATAGTATGTAGTGTTAATGTAAAACAGCGATAATCAATTTAAAATTTAACAATTTTTATTAAAAAATAATTATAATTATTTTATTTTCTTATTTGTCATTATATTGTTATTTTTTTTTCATAACGATATCGCGGTCGCTTAACAAAATTATTTATTTCAGGTGTTTTATAAATTATAAAAAAATGTAAATATTATTTGGGATGAGATTTTTAGCAGAGATAATAATTTAAACAAATGGTGTTATTTTTGTTTTTAATTTTAAATGAGAAAATTAAAAAAAATTTGTTTTTTTATTTTTTAATTTAATCATGTGGAGTTTAAAAAGTTTTCAACAAAAACTCATTTAGCAAAAATAAATCTTTAAATTCGAATTTAAATAAAATATTATTTTTTTTTTGATAAGATCGAAACTGAATAATATTTATATACGCTTACATTAATATTAATGAACTCATCAAAACTTATTTATTTGTAAATTATAGAAAAAAATTTAATTAATCACGCGATCCATGATCGAATGCTGTTTTTTCGAAGGAAAGTTTTGCTAAAAATTACTTTTAATGTAAACAAGTTTTATATAATGACTAAAGTAATTGCAATAACTCTGTAATTTTCCAAAATTTTGTTTTTTAATTTTATTACGTTCTAGATATTATTTATTTATTATTATTATTATTATTATTATTATTATTATTATTATTATTATTATTATTTTGTTATTAAATGCTCAGGGGGGTTATCCCCGGAGTCCGATTCTCCGAGGGCCCAGCCTGAGCTCCGTCCGTTACTGCTGGACCACTCCGCACAACAAGGCGGTTAGTGATCACAGCAGGCCAAAGTCATTTCCCTTAAGAGACGGAGAGAACCAAGTAAAACAGCCTTCTGCATCCTAACTGCCAAGAACTCAGCTTTTGATGAGCAAGCTGGAACTTTGGCAAGTGAGGATACAAAAGACTGCTTCATCCCTTCTAGGACGCCAACAATCAGGACGACAAGCTTGACACGGTAACCTGGGTAAAGTTTACCAATTTCAAACAGGAGATCCTGATATATTTGTCTTTTGTGCTCTTCTTTGGCTGAGATGTTGTATTCAGCCGGGGCCGAGAACTCAATGACATAAATGTCATGAGTGGCCTTGTCGAAGAGCACAATATCAGGTTTGTTGTGATCTATCCGCCGGGTTGTTGCAAATGGCATGTTCCAATAAATTTTGCAACTGTCATTCTCAACAACCTGGGGAATATCTCCTGGCAAATAAGGCAGCACTGGTGTCACGTCAATACCGTAGCAATGACGAAGATAGTAGTACAGTACTCTCAGGGCAGCATTGTGACGCTGGATATATGCACCTCTCGCCAGCACTGGACATGCCGACAAAAGGTGCATAAGCGTCTCCGGATGTTGTCTACACCTCCTACAGGACGTGTCCGGAAGCTGCACCTGGAGCACCTTGCTACGGTACTCAAGAGTGTTAATGACACCATCTTGGCAGGCAAATATGAACCCTTCAGTCTCGGACATCAGGCCCGCTGACTTTAAGAAGGAAAACGTCAGTTGGATGGACAAGCCATGATCACGCACGTGTTTAAAGAACACGCTGTGCATGGACTTGTCCATCAGTTCGCCAAGGAGTAGTTTTTCCTCGGCGTTCCTGATGACGCTCTTAAATTCCTCCTTTCGGAGTTCCATAAGAGCGTTTATTTCTCCAAGACCAAGGGTTCTTTGCCGCATATATTGCTGCCTTATACAAGAATGACCCCTTATGCGCATTTTCATGTTTATGTACAATTTGCATAAGAAAGTCATCCTCGTCTGCAGTGAAATTGACAACTTCGTGAGTTAAACCCAGGACCAAACGGTCGTGAAGCCGCTCCAAACTCTGCAAACCTCTCCCACCGATGGACCGGGAGAGGTATAATCTGGCGACTGATGAATTGGGGTGCATGCTCCGATTCATATTAATGATCTTACGGGTTTTGATGTCGAGATCTCGTAAATCCTTTCGGGTCCATTTCAGGACACCGAAAGAGTATAGTAAGACTGGGACAGCGAGCATGTTAGTAGCTGAGACTTTGTTTTTGCCGGAAAGTTCGGAGGACCAAATTTTCCGGAGTCTCCTAACATACTCGCTCTGGAGAGTTGTTCGGACTTCAGAGACCGCATGCATGCGGTGCTCTTCCATTCCTAGATATCTATACAACTCCCCGGCGTCTAATTGGCTTAAGACGCTCCCATCCACTAATTCGACATCATCACCAGTATCAGAGCACTTACCCCTCGCCAGATGTACGACCGCACACTTGTCCAACCCAAAAGACATTCCGACATCTCGTGTGTACTCTGCTACGATGTTGAGGGCCGCTTGTAGATGATCTTTATCAGCGCTATACAGCTTCAGATCATCCATGTAAAGCAGATGGGTAATCGGATAGTTTCGATCACCCGGAGGCCCCACAGAGTACCCATGAGTTTTACGGAGAGCAACAGATATAGGCAGCAGTGAAATGCAAAACAGCAGAGGGCTCAAGGAATCGCCTTGGAAGACCCCTCGTTTGTACTCTACAACTCCGGTTACGTGCAATGCGTTTCCACTTCCAATGTGAAATCGCGTTCGCCAGAGCTGCATTGTACGCCGAATGCATTCCACTATTTCGGGATTGACTCCCAGGCATTTGAGTAGATATAAAATCAACTCATGTGGAGTTGAGTCAAATGCCTTGCGATAGTCAATCCAAGCCATTAACAGGTTGCGTTGATAGTAGATCGCATCTTGTAAGACGCATCGATCCACTATCAGGTTCTCCTTGCAACCTGACAGGCCTCTTTACTGCCACGTTGTTCATATATCTGTTGCCATACAGGCTCTATCTGCTGCAAGATACGGTTATTTAAAATTTTTGTAAAAATTTTATAAACCGCATTCAAGCAGGTGATAGGCCTGAAATTCTTAGGGTCAGACAAGTCACCTTTTTTAGGTATCAGTACGGTTCGCCCTTCTACAAGCCAGTCCGGAATCGGATCGTCAGCTCTAATGTATGATGTAAATATGCGGGCCAGATGGAGGTGGGTAGAAGTAAACTTCTTCCACCAAAAGACATTAATGCCGTCTGGTCCCGGGGCAGCCCAATTTTTGCTGCCATTTAGAGCTGAACGAACTTCATCCACACTGACTGCAGGGCTCTCTTCATCAGCATTCTGTCGACGGTGTTCCCGACAGAATACTTTGAAGTCGTGCAGAGCTGGAGTGTTGGCGTTCACGTTTGGTTGATCTCCATACAACTCAGTCCAAAAGCTTCCACCCGCTCAGGTGTTGGATAATTCCCGGTAACATCGGTCTTTGGTGTCAGAAACCGTGAAGGGCTGGATCGAAACAACGAGTTGTCGACCAACCGCTTCAGCCTTTTCTCTAATGACTTTTTAGCAGCCACTAGAGCCCGCAATTTATTAAGAGACTCTTCCTTGATGACATGAAGAGTACTCTTGTTCAGTGTGTGATGACGCCACCGAAGTTCAGCAGCAATGCGCCGAATTCGGGGCGTGTATGGTGTTTGAGTTGTGTCGTACTCAATCACACACTGAATGCGGGAGACCTGTTTCCGGGACATTTCAATTTATTATTATTATTATTATTATTATTATTATTATTATTATTATTATTATTATTATTATTATTATTATTATTATTATTATTATTATTATTATTATTATTATTAATTATTACATAAGTTAATTTACATCCTAGTTTTTTTTTTAACGATATATATTAATTTAAATTCTATATTACAGGAGATTAAAATACATTTTGGAAATATTATCCACAGATTCGGTAGAATCTGGCGCCAAGTTCCGTTCAAAAATTCCGTTGTAAACGGAGCGCCAGACTACCGACTGTGTTTACTGTAAGCAGAATGGTATTTCGAGGTTGCAAAATTTTATTTAATTATATGGTACTCCTTTTTCCAAAATGATATATCATAAAAGTAAATCATACTTTATTTTACTGATATTAATTAATTATAATTAATTATAACATTTAATTCACTTAAAATTATTAAATTTTATCAGCACAAACTATAGTAAGCCCAGAAATTTCGATCCTGACTTTTTTTTCATGGAGAAAAGGAGAAAAGTCACCGCCACAGACTAGATAAAATAAAAATGTGTAGTAATCTTACTATAGATACGCAACTACACTGAAAAAAGTTAATTCACAGCTTGCATCTACAACCACCAGAGTGCACTGGAATTATTTCTACATAAACTGTAGATTCAACGGGATAGCTCACTGAAGAGTTAGAACCCCAAATTTTTTTCTTTTAATTTTTGATTTTTTTTTCTATCACATTTTCAGCTTTTCGTTTATTCTTTATTATTCACTATCAATATTTGATCGTTCTCCATTTATTTATTTTAAAAAGAATTTATTAATAATGTACCTTTAAGTTAGCCCCCCTGTCGCATTTTTTAATATTTTGGTAGCAATTTAGGCCATCAAGCCTGTATTTTTGATTGTTCATGTGTATATTTAACAATTGTTTTCATACTTCATATTTTTTATTTGTTGTTTAATTAACATTTTTAATTAGCTGTATGTATGCATTCTAAATATTTGCACTGCGCATGCGTCAACTTTACGTATATAGACTTTTAGCGCGGTCTTTTGAAAATTATAGTGACAAGCACATCTCATGTGTAAAAAATTAAAAAATTTACGAGTGTAATTTTTTAAGAATTACTATTTAATTAATTCAAATAATTAAAAAAAAATTGTTAAACGTCAGCCAATATCAATGTCATTAAGTAAATAAATAAATAACTAATAAATATTCATTTCATTCTAAATTTTTAAAAATATCGAGAGAATTGTTAATCAATGCATGTACATTTTTTTAATTTTCATCAATTCTATTTTCATGAATACTACGAACTATTAAAAAAAAAAAAAAAAAAAAAAAAAAAAATCCATAACAATTAACAAAAATTTCAATACTTTATTAAAATAAAACTTATTATAAAATTATTAAAAACTACACGTTGCCCTTTTGTCCTGTGACCTCTATAATTGAAATTACAAGAAAAATACACTTACTCTAATAACTGTGCTGGTCAATATAATTTTCAAAAGTCCGCGCTGAAAGTTTAAACGTAAAGTTGACTCATACGCAGTGCAAATATTTAGAATACAAATATTCAGCTTATTAAAAATGTTAATTAAACAAGAAATAAACAATTTGAAGTTGGAACAAAGGTTTTTTGTACATGAACAATTATAATCAGAGGTTATTCCCATTGGATAGTGTACCATTTTATGATTTTGTGGTCGTTGCCGATAGGTTGCAGTGTTATCCCCAATCAAGTGGATTTCAAATAATTGTAATCTTTAGGTGAAAAGTCTTACAATTATGTGCATGGTGTATTCTGTCATTTACTTACTATAATGTCATAATAACAATAACACTAATAATAAAAATTATGAGACTGAAATTAATTATATCGGTAATACCAAATTGAGGTTAAAAATATCATTATCATTATTATTACTGAATGAATTATTGTTATTATTAAATTAATGTGTATTAGAGTATTAAATCCAAATCAACAACTTTTTTAATTCAAAAAAATGTTAAAATTTTTACTGTATATAAATAATAAATGTAAAATCCCTATTAATAAGATAGTTAATCGCTTTTAACCGCGGAGTTGTTTTTGTTCGGATTATTATTTACGAGTAATAATAACGATAAAAATTTTGTTTTTTTAATCGCTATTTAAAATAACATTAGTTTAAAAACTGACTACAATATTTTTTACAGTTAAAAAATTATCAAATATTAAAAATTAAAAAATACTGAAAACTCACATGCGCGTACGCATGCGCGATATATATATATCCCCCCCCCCTCCCCCTCCCCCGCCCCTTCTTTAATTCTAATCTCATTATTATTATCATCATCATCATCATCATCATCATCATCATCATCATTATCATCAAACATATGATGACAGCTCAGAACACCTGCAAAAATGTTTATATTGAATTATAAAACCACTTTTTTAACAACTTACATTAGTTTTACATAATTAAATACCAACAATTATATTAATCATCAGAAATAATGTATCAAAATAACAACAACAACAACAACAACAACAACAACAACAACAACAACAACAACAATAATGTAAATGATAAAATGATTGGAGAACTTGTTAAAGATTATTCGGCTTATATGAAAGTTGATTTACCAAATCAGGTAATTAAATTTTTTTTAAACTTTCAATTCATTACTTTTTATTTTTTATTTATTATTTTAGACATTAAAAATTCATGAAACTATTGAAGAAATTATGATACGGCTTGAAGAATTTGAATCAATTGTTGGAATGGTAAATCTATAAAAAAATTTTTTTCTCTTCCATAAAACTGAACCCTTGTAATAATAATTATAATAAAATTAATATTAATAAAGGTACAGAATTTGCGAGCCGAGTGTACTTTTGAGCATTTAGTGAGGTTCCGATCAATAAATCCCCAATTAATGGAATTGTGCAAGCGAATTGATGCACTGGAGCATGTCGTCGCACGTGCTAACATCGACTTGATGAATTTAGAAGCAGCTGTTGACACGGCTGAGGTTGAATTAGGTGTCAGCACAACAGTATCTGACCGGTTGCTTGGAATTTTTAATCCACTTTCACTATTTGTAAGTCTTTCCATCAATTATTACATCGCAGTGAATGCTGTTGCATTCGAGAAAAAAAAAAAAAAAAACCGATTAAGCCATTTTTTAATACATTATTGCAGAAATCTAAAAGCGAAACTCTGGGAACGACACTTGGAGCAACGTCCAGAATTGAACCAAGCATAGAATTGCCTCCGATTTTCCGAACCAAAGACGCTTTTCAAACTACAATTAGTAATAATAACTAATCTAATAATATTTGCCAAGTATTTTTGCTTTTTTTTTTTTTTTTTTTTTTTTTTTTTTTTTTTTTTTATTATTAATTTAATAAATTAATTATTACACAATCGGTATTGACAGTTTTTTATTTGAGCTTCTTTTTCTCCTATAAAACACCCGTCAGAAATGCAGTGTCTCCACCTTGTCATTTTACCTAGACCACATGTCTTGGTGCAGCATGACCACTTGCTCCAATTATCCCAAATTTTAGCTTTTCTTTCTATATAAAAATTGAATTTACAAAAAATTAAATGACACTGAAGTATAGCAGACTATTAATTAAATAACTTGATTTTCATAAAATTAAGTACCAAAATTACTTCGAGTTTGACACGCAGCCAAAGTACAAGTTCTCAATTGGGATTGTTTTTCATCTAACCCACAATCTCCAACTAAACAATATCTCGTACGTTTTATGTGTCCGATTCCACAAGTTACGCTGCATCCCGACCACTCGCTCCAAGGTGACCACACTTTTGGCTCTTCATCTACAAATTCCAAATTATTTTTTATATCTGTGTATGTAATGGCATTATTAAAAAAAAAAAAATATTTATTATTACTTGAATTTGAATCTTTGTTATTCACATAATTTAATATTACAATTAATAAAAAAAATTTTATCATTTTTACATTAACCTTTGATGTAATATTATTTGTTGTGATATTCAGGCTTTTCAATCATATACAAGTAATATTTTTTTTTTTTGTTTTATTTATAAAAAATATTAACATAAGCTAATAAGATTTTTATTTTTTTAAATTAATTAATTATATTAAGATAAAGATCTATAAATTAATTATTAAAGTCTTAAAAACGTTTTTCTTGAGCGGCCAATCGGAATTTGTCCTTGTAATCTTAATCGGCGAACTGCTTCGCGCAAATGTTTCGGTTGAACGGGACCACTGTCGTTGTATTCTTCCATTACGTCTAAGGCTGTAAATAAATATATAATTAAATAAATAATTAATAAATTATAGAGTATTAACAATTTACCTTTTTCAACAATTTCTCCAACAAAAACTTTAGCAATACCAGACATTGCAATGACAACATTTTGTGATACTGAACACCCTGTTATTGTTTGCATTATCTGTTAAAACAAACATTAATTAATTAATTACTTAAAAATTCACACTAATAATAAATAATTAAAAACATAAAAATACTCTTTTGATGGCAGCTTTTGGAAAAGCAGCTCTTCGAAACATTTCATAACGATCTAGTTGATCTTCAGTGAAATTTGAAACTAGAACCCTGAAAATAAATTTATTTTTATAAAAATAATTTATTTACTATTAATTCAAATCAATTAAAAAATAAAAAATAAAAAATACATACTGCATTTTTTCACGCTCCTCTTCCTCCAATTCTCGTTTATTTTTATCTTTGCTCTCCCGACGATCTTTAATTTCCATAGGCCGTGCTGGAGGCAGTGGCAAACATATAGCTTGCGTAAACAAATCTTCATCTTTATTGCTGATGTTCATTATATCTTCATCATCATCATCATCATCATCATCATTATTATTATTATTATTATTATTATTATTATTATTATTATTATTATTATTATTATTACTATTATTCGTTATTGTGTTTGCATTTATACTTGAACTTGAATTTATACGATCCAAATTAATTATATCATTTTTATCACCAGCGTTTTTTCCCAGCGAACTGGTGATGGGATTTAAATTACTGTCAGTTCCTTCTAATAATAATGACTTGTCCACTTCAGGCTAAAAAAAAAAAAAAAAAAAAAAAAAAAAAAAAAAAAAAAAAAATTGATTAACTAATTTTTTTTTACTTTTTTTGTTATTTTAATTAAAATAATTACCTTAATGTCATGTTCTTCTATTTCAATAAAATCATCCAATTTATTATTACTCAAATAGTTAGAGTTACTTTTTTTAATAGAATCGCTGTCATTAAAAGAATCATCTTTTCCAAATAAATTATCCATTGTCAGTATTTAATAATAAATAAATAAATAAATAAAAAATTAAAAAATCACAAGTGTACTAATTCAAATAACAATTCCAACCTAAAATCAATTCTGCCCTGGACAGCTGGGAGTTATCAAATTTGTGATTGCGCTTTTTCTCTTATTAGACTTTTCAACTAAACTACAGTATCAATATCATCGAGTATACTTGAGTATATTTTAATCCTGGGAGTAAAATCTCAATAAAATTTCTCAGGCTGTCTCTTTCACTCTAAAAGCTGATTAAACGAATAATAGAGACAAAAAAAAAACACGTAACTTTGTCAAGATTTAACTGTTTGAGTGTAAAAAATAGAGTAAAACTAATGATTTACACCAATAAAAGTGCGCTTACGTAGCCGTAGAACTAACCAATTGGCTCTCGCCAGCTGTAGTAACAAATTTTGACAGAAATCAACGTGGTATAAAGTCGATGGTTTTTATAAATACTGTTTACATTTACAATAATTAATAGATCTTTCCATAAGCAAACCGGATATTTTCCACGATTATTAAAAGTGTACTTATATTTTTTATAGATCATTTTTGTTTTTTATTTCAATTAGGTGGGTGGTAATATAATTTTTATTAACCTACACTGGTCTAGATATTTTTGTTAATTTTTTTTTTTTTTTCTTTTGGAGTAGGAAAAATTTTGTTTGATTTTTTTAATTAACTCGCTCTTATTGATTACAGGTGATTATTATTAATATATTCAAGACTAACATGGGGCAATTGACTTTGTTATCTGTGTTTTTGTTACTGGGATTAAGTTTACCTGCTCTTGCATTGAAAGAAGGAGAATGTGAAGGTAAGAATTCCCTACATGTAAAAATTAAAAAAATCATTTTTTAAAGCTATTTATTTTCATTGTTGGCTTAGTAAATATTTATTAATTATTATTATTTTTATTTTTTTTTTTTATATATATATATTATAGTATGTGTGAAAACAATAGACAAATTTGCTGACACGCTAACAGAGGATGTGAGAAAGGATTCAAAAAAAATAGAATCAGAGTTTAAGAAATTCTGTAAAAATACCAAAGGCAAAGAAAATCGTCTTGTAAGTTTTTATTTAATAAATATTTTTAATAACATTGAAGTTGACAGACAGATATTAAAATTTTTTTTAGGAATTTTATAGCAATTAATTTGTTAAAAAAAAATTTTTTAAATTGACAGCTGACCGCTAACTTCAGTATTATTATTTTTAGTGCTACTATTTGGGTGGATTAGAAGATTCAGCTACAGGAATTCTTGTTGAATTGAGCAAACCACTTACATACTCACTGCCATCAGATAAAATTTGTGAGAGATTACGTAAAAAAGATGCTCAAGTTTGTGATCTCAGATTCGGTAGTTATTCATTTATATAAATTAGTATTATAAAAAAAAATTCAATTTGTTAAAGAATTATTTTCAATTGCAGAAAAACAAATCGATCTTGACAAGGTTGATTTGAAAAAATTGAAGGTACGCGACCTGAAGAAAATATTGAATGATTGGGATGAAAATTGCGATGGGTGCATTGAGAAAACAGACTACATTAAACGTATTGAGGAACTTAAACCCAAGTACACTTTTAGTACAAAGAAAACTGAACTCTAAATTAATATTTTTTATTTATTTTTTTGGATTATTAGTTTATTAATAACAACATCTGATACATATTTTTATGTTTAAATTTTAGGTAAATAATACGATAAACTATCAGAATACAAATAAATAAAAAGCCAGTTATATTTATTTTATTCTATCAAACTTTTTAATTGTTAATAATTAATAATATTTACAAACCAAAACATAAAAACATAACAATGACTGTTAATTAATAATTATCAAATCTCCATGTATTATGAGTAAATGGTAAAATAAAAATATTTGTAATAAAAAATAAAAAAAAATTTCATGATTAAAACAAAAAAATGGGACATATTTATAAATGTAAAGCATTGTATCCTGAATCAGCTACTGTAGAAAGTTAAAGCAAGAGAGAAACAGAGGAAGAGACCAAGATAGAAAATATGATAGAACACAGATGTTCTTTCTACACTTTGTATTTAATAAATATTATTTTTATCCTCAGTTTACTTGCAAGCTTCCCTTAATATATACGTTAAAATGTCTTTAAATTCAATATCAATTTTGATATTGATATTTATCCCATTTATAACAATGGAATTCAATTACAGTGAGTACAGTGATACAGATCAGTGTCCCAAGGCAGAGTTTATTGCTGGTCAACTTGGCGTCGTAAATGTCCTTGGATTTTTAGATCCAATCCAGCCATCCAGTTATCGGCAAGCATTCATGTAAAAATTTGTCATTTATAGATTAAATAATTTTAGTTAAAATTATCATTAAAATTTTTAAATATTTTAGGCTTAAAGTATTGAAAAATCAATTGCAACGTTCTGGATTACCCGAAGCACTTTTCTTCGTGATCATCAATAGAGTAAATGAAGAAAAAAATAATTCAATTAGTTCTCTTAAAAGTGCGATAGCTTCGGACATTTTTATAATTGAAGACAACGAACAATTGAATATTTGGAAAGATTTTAACGGCTCGAAGGATCAAGTTCTGGTGATAGACCGGTGTGGGTACTTGGCCTATCAAATTGTAGTCCCGTGGAGCATCCTACATTTTCCTTACGTCAAGGCTGCCATATTGTCGACGCACAAAGACGATCCCTGTGGTCCTTGCGATACTTATGCAACTGTAGTTGAGCTAGATGACGTTGAAACTTCTACTCTTACATTTATTTCTACCTCAGAAGTGACTGACGCCACTGGACCAGATGTGTCTTTTGAAGAAAAGGTTTTACCGGAATTGAAGATAATTATGCACGCGCCTCATTATCATATGAGCGGAGACGTGAGTAAAAAACACGAGTACCTAGTTCTGGAGCACTCAAAGCCGGATTTTCATGGACACTTGGATGTTCCAGATTCAATGGATGAAAGAAGTGGCAAACTAGGAGACGGATTGATTATTTCTGACAGTACTGTTTATGAACGCGATCAAGGTCCAGGATTTTTTGGAGAAGTTGCTGACATTTGGCGGAATTCCGAGATTTTTGATCAGGAAGTCGATGAAGAAGAGTTCAGTGACAAGTTACAAGTTAATCAGTCTACAGAGAGTAATTATGAAGAAGAAGAAGAAGAAGAAGAAATAAAGAGTAAATTAATTGCGCATTACAATAAATTATTGCCATGGATTTATTATGTCCTTAAAAAATGAAATAGTTAAAAAAAAAAAAAAAAAAAATCTATGTTAATAAAAATTTTTATATATATATATATATATAAACGATTTGTGCACAATAGTTTATAAATCTAAATAGGGTGCATAATAAATAAGTTATTCTTACGAAGGTTGCGTGACCATAATCGCGCTTTAATATTCAATAAGAAACTAAATATAAAACACTCTTAATATTTCTTCTTTGGTAGATATTACTTATTTAATAAATAAAATGATATTATTTTTTTGCGCAAAAGCAAACTTTATTATTAATACCTGTATATTCATGCAAATTGTCCTCTGAATATTTTATGACCGGAGATCTGAAATAAAATGAAATATTATTTTTTTTTTTCTGAGTAATTCTTACCTCAGTATTAAACATGAACAAAGAAAGCAATCAACTCTGGACAGAAGAATCGATAAACGCATTAGGATTGTACAAAATAATAACTAAAATAATTTGTTCATGGCCTCTTGAGCCTCGCAATATTTATTGGAAAATCCGAATAACTTTTTTGCTTTTATTTTTGGTAAATTATTTTAATTTTATATAAATTCCAGAGTGTTTAATAAATTAAAATTATTTATTCTACACTCTGAAATAAATAAAAATACCTCCTTTATAATTATATTTTATTAAAACTTAAAGATTATATCAGGTTTTATTTTAAGTGAAGAATTAGTCGATCACTGTGGCCCCGCAGGAGACATTGTTTTTATATTTGGACTCTTTGTAACCGCAGTCTCCGCTATTTTTAAAATAATACTACTGAATGTCTACCATGACAATATGTTGTGGATAATTACCAATATAATGACCGACTGGCAGAATGCAAAAAATAGTTATTACCAAAAAACAATAATGCTCAAATACTCATCGCTTAATCGCGTATTGCTCTACATAGTTCTGACACCCTTGATGTTTTACATAGTAAAATTATCAAGCGAACGGATTCCTTACACAACTACAATTAACAATGTTACTGTTTTGATTCGAACAACACCTGCCAGCTCTGAATGTTGGAGTTATGCAGATACTCCGCTAATTATTTACATTATCCGATTTATTTGTCGCATCATTGAATTCTGCATCTACAATATTGCCAGCGGTGGAGTTGATCTTTATTTTTTTTGTTATAGTTATGCACATTTGTGGACAAGTTGAAATACTAGCCTCAAATTTTCGAGAATTAATTAACGAAAAGAATAATACAAAATTAAATAAAAAAGAATTTATAATTATTATTAAACGGAAGAAATACTTGTTGAATTTAATAAATTGTCTTCAGAAATCTTTTGAGTTTTCGATACTTGTTGTATTGTTGGTATCTACTATTCAATTGAATGTTATTGGTAATTAAAATTATTATTTTTCATAAAATTTTTTAATTAAAAAAAAAAAAAAAATATATATATATATATATATTATTATTATTATTTTTTTTTTTTAAGCTTATACAGTTCTTTTTTATATGAAAGAAAACAATGTAAAGGCAGCTATTGAGCTGACATGTGGAACATTTTTCTACGTTTTTACAGAATTATATATTTATTGTTACATCGGTGATAAACTGTCTTCACACATTGACAACTTGTATTTATCTATTTACGAATCCTGTTGGTATAATTTTCCTCTGTATGCACTTAAAGACCTGGTTTTCATAATGATGATGAAGAATAATTGCGAATTTAAATTAACAGCTGGTAAAATTTATATTATAAATTTAGTAAACTTTAAAAATATTGTTAAAACAATGGGTTCTTTTTTTTCTATTATGAGATTGAAAGTTTATCAATAAAATATTTTTACAAGTTTTAATCCATCAAGTAATAAATAAATACAGTAAAAAAATTTTAAACCTAATTTTCTTCCTCAGTAAGATCATCAGAATCAAGATCATAAAATTTTTTTCGAGGAATTTCATCATCAGAGCTGCTGGCTTCGGTGTTGGAAAGACTCAAAGCATCAGAGGGATCCGTAGTATCATTATCACTGTCACTGTCATTGTCATTGTCATTGTCACTGTCACTGTCACTGTCACTGTCACTGTCACTGTCACTGTCACTGTCACTGTCACTATCACTGTCACTATCACTGTCACTGTCACTGTCACTGTCACTGCTAGAGTCAGTATCAGTGTTGGATTCACTTTGGTTTTTAAGTTCAAGCTTTTCAAATCCATCCACGACACTATTGACAAAGTACTCGGGGAAATTTTCATCAATATCAATCCTAATGTCATCATTTTTCTTCTCTTCTTCTAAAATGGACCATCCAGCAGCCTCAAGTTCTACGAGATCAAGCCCCAGGTCTTTTTTCTTGATCTCCACGGCTTCTAGCTCCTCGATCACCTTATTTAGAATATTCTCAGGCGCTTGTTGGAGCCAGATAAGGTAATCGCGGATGTACAGTTGATTCAAAACATACCGCGGCTCGTATGAATTGTTGAATAGATCGTATATTTCACACAGTCGCTTCACTGAAAATTTTTTCCCAAGTTTCAGCATCGCCTTGACATCCTCCAGGACCTTAATCGACATCTCCCAGTTTCGGTAGATCGGGTAGCACAGCGATCGTCTCACCATAGTTTTAACAACCTGATCCATTGACGAGTAGCTCTCAAACCAACACAAAGTTCCGCTGAGTTTGTTAATGTCCCAACTGCTCTCGCTGGTGTTTTCTCCGGTGGTAACTCGGTGGTTGTACGAACTGGAGAATAAAATGTCTACGAGGCCGTAAAGCGCTGTTTGGATCTCTTGTTTTTCAAAAAGAAATTCTTTGTTGGGAAGTTCTTTTAGAATATCTTTTTCGCGGTCTGTAAATTCAACTTCTTCTGGCTTGAAGCTTATCCAGGAAGGAATAAACTCCAGGATTGACTTCATAGCTCCCTGGGGTTGGAACAAATCGGCCATATAGTGGTCGTCACTGAAATTGTTGAGTTCGTCAGACTCACGGAGAGAAGAACGCATTGTTGGTAATGTTAAATCAGGTGTTGGTAAATCTACGACGTCTTTCAACCAACCTTCCTAAAAAAAAAAAAAAATTCATTTTTTTTTTTATTATTGTTAATAATTTATGATAGTATAATTTTATAAAAAAATTTACTTCGAAAGGTCCAAGAGCGTTTGAAATTTTATTTCCGAATCCATATTTTGGAGCGTTCATTAAAATGTTTATTGGTAATGAACCTGCTGGGTTCTGGGGCATATACCACTCGTCACTAGATGATTTCTCATCCAAACATTCATTTGCTACAGCTGGATTCCCTGATAAAGTAATAATCATCAATTATAGTTAATAATTATGCTAACTTTATTTTCATTAATAATTGTATATTTATCAGAAAAAAATTTATATAAATTAAAAATTCTTACCAATAACTTCAATATTAGCAGTTAAATTTTCTTTCTTTTTTGAAGGTGCCAGCAAAGTCGTGATCATGTCCAGATTATCAAAATGTTCACCGGGAGTTACTTTCGAAAATCTAAATAAAAATTTTCCCGTATCACAATCGTATGATCCGAAAGATTTGTCATTCTCGACGATTTCTCCAGGTAATTTCAATCTAAAAAACAATAATTATCACTTTCAATTAAATTAAACAAAATATAGAATTGTAAAAAATTAATGAAACTTACCGTAAATAATAAGGCGAAGAGAAAAAGCGAAAATCTGTTTTTTCGACGTAAACTTCAGTATCTTTTATGTTTGCATAAGGTGCGTAGATATTAATCGTTAATTCTTTATCATCTTGAATCAATTCAAATCTCGGAGTCAACATTTTTTTTCTAAAAAAATTTTTATTTTTGTTAAATCTGAAATAAATAAATAATTAAAAATTCAATTTAATTAATAATACTGAAGTTTGCACTCAGCTGTTAATTATAAAAATTTTTTTTAATTGTCACGTGTTAATTTTAATATTCTGTATTTCTCACACAAATTAAAAACTCGGGAGTGATACTCACGTTTGTAATTAAATTTATTTTTATAAATTAAAAATAAAATCACAAGATATTTTCTGTTATACTTATGATGCTATTTTTTATATTATAAAAGATAAACAGTTGATGCTATTTATATTACAGTTATGACAATAATAATTGTTGATAAACTATATTTTGTATATTTTAGGTTATAAATTGCTAGATATAAACATTAAATCTATAGACGCTAACTGAATTCTTACATTTCCACAGCGCCAGCAAACTAGAAACAGGAATGTCGGTAAATTATCAAAGAATACAAACTATACTCCATAATAATAATAATAATAATAATAATAATAATAATAATAATAATAATAATAATAATAACAACAACAACAACAACAACAACAACTAAAATTTTCTTTAAGAGGGATTAATAATTAAAAAGAAATACTTAAAAATTATTTTACATTTATTCAAACGAGTCTCCTTTTTAATACTACATTTTATTTATTAATTGAATAAATGATAAAATAAAATCTTTTATACTCTTGAAAAATATTTAATTATATAATTTATAGAAAAAAAAATAAAGGAATCATCGAATTTTATTATTAATGATAACTCGACACATTATGTCGTATCGTGGTCCTTGTCGGATGATTTTGTCAGTAGGTTGACAACTTTCTTAGCCAAGTCAACTAAGATAACTTCTTTTTCCGGAACATATACCCTAAAAATGAAATCATTTGTAATTTTATATTTTAAAAAGTATTAATTAATTAAAAAAAAAAAAAATAGTTTACCTGTACTTGATAGATGCAGCATCAAGCATCATTTTAGAAGCGATCGTAGATGGTTTTTTAGCATGTTTGTCACAGTAATAAACAATCTCTTTCAAGCCAGATTGGATAATGAGCTTAGCGCACTGGTTACACGGAAATAGACTTACGTAAATAGTAGAACCTTTTATATCAGCACCGTGCCTGTTGAGAATAGCATTCAATTCAGCGTGGCAAACTGAAAAAATTAAAATAAATTGTTTATTTATTTATTTTTTTTTTTTTCTTATCATAATTTAATCTTCTTATTGTAATATTAAATTGTTTACCAAAAGTGTGCTTATTTTTTAAAGGATTATTAGGATCTTTTCCCCATGGAAATACATCATCATTACAGCCTTCTGGCATTCCGTTGTACCCAATACTAACAATCCTCTTGTTCTCATCAACAATGCATGCGCCAACCTGTGTGCATGGATCTTTACTTCTTGTTCCCGCCATAAATGCAATTCCCATAAAAAGATCATCCCAGCCGATGACATCGTCTCGTTTTCTTATCTCTCCTTCATCTTTGATGCTAAACAAAAAATTATTTTTTTATTACAAAGTTAGGTTAAGTTTTTTTTCCGCAATATTTTTGTTTAGTAATTAAAATAAATATATTTAAAATAAATGCAACAAGTGCGTTAAAAGATAAACTTACTTTATTACTTCTTTACTATCAGTCATATTGCAATAAATAATTAACTTTTTATTAAATAATATCACAAGTAAAAATGTCGTCCAAAGCAGTGAACTGATGAAATGAATTTTATATATGAATTGGGTATTTGCATGATTTTGATATTCATAAGCTTTTGATATTTTTACATTCTATATAATTTTTTAAAATTTTTGGAAGAAAAATAATTTCGATTTTGTTCTTAAAAATTTTAATAATTTAATAAATAAAAGTGGTCCTAAATTACATAAAAGTCACGTGATGTAAAACGTGATGTGATTGGTGTGACGTCATTGTGCTATTTGTAGCGCGTATATTTGAATGAGCATTTAAGTCATGTATAATATTTTACATTGCTAAAAAACTTAAAGTTAAGTTTTTTTCAATTTTAAATTTTATACATCCTATTTTTAATGTTAGATTTTGTTGAAAATAATTAAAAGTAAAATCAATTTTTGTGAAATGTTTTTTTTAAATTTAAAGTGAATGTGTTTGGAGGTTATGAACATGTCAATGTTGTTATATATACTATATAAGACTTTTGAGAAGCATCAGTTCAACAGTGTAGTTTGTAATTATATATCAACGAATTATATAATAAAAATGCCTCAGCGAAAAGTGGATCCTGGTTTTAGTGAAGCACGGTCTGATAATTTACCGCGAGTTGATGCATTCATGATTGCAACTTATCTTGTTACAAACTCTGATTTTGTATCAGCAGAAATGAAAGGAGCAAAAGCTAGCATGTTCGTATATTTTAATACAGCTGTTTATTTAGATATTAGTTATAAATAAAACGGTGCTTTTTTATCAACAAGTTCATAAAGTATTCATTAGCTGTTACATAAATAATATTTATTTTAATATTTTGAATTATAGATCTGGGAGAAAGTCATATGGAGATGCAGCCATTGAATATATGTACAAATTAAGCTTCAGGGACCTGAATGTACTCTCAAGTGTCTTATTTGTCCTGAACACAGAGTACATAATAAATCATATAGAGTGACTGCAGTTATAAATATTGTTGATGAAGAAATTTTATTGATTCAGTGTCATGATTGCGCCGCATCGTCAGGTAAATAAAATAATTTAACAATATTCAAGTAATAAAATCATTGCGGTTATTGTTTGTTTCATAATTTCCTGCATAAACATTCATATCTAATACACACGTTATATAATATGTTAAAATAAATATTTTGATAATATTATAACCAATAATCACTTCTTCTTGTTATATACCTTTTTTAGGTGGATGTAAGCACTCAATCGCGTTTTTAATGTGGCTACACAGACGATCGGAAGAACCATCTCCAACTGATGTTGAATATTACTGGCGTAAATCAGTTTTATCTTAAGTTGGGTCAGCAATCAAATTCATTCGAGTGACAGATTTTGATTCTGAGACAAATATTACTGCTGTACCTAAATCTTTCAATACTTTGCAAGAATTTGTCAATAGAACAAAACAAAAAAACGTACAGAGCCAAATCTTGAAGTATTTCAACTCTGAGAATACTGAAAAAGCCTTTCAATATACAATTTATTAGTGGACTTTATTAATTTAGGAGGAACATTATGCGATAATTTTATACAATTTAGTGCAAATCGAATGTCTCCTGACTTGTGTGATAATATAGAAAAGGAAACTCAAAACCAACCAGATTGTGATCTTTGGTTTTCATTGCGGTATGGACGAATAACAGCGTCGAAAGCTTATGAAGCATCCCGCTGTAATACACCTAATGGAACGTTAGTAGAGTTGCTAGTTGGAGGTCAAAAACTACGCAATACAAAAGCTATGGAACAAAGTAAAGAGCTGGAAGCTACAGTTTTACAACAAGTTGAGCAGAAGTTGAAGCGTAAATTCCAAAAGTGTGGTTTATTCTTATCCCAAAATCACCCGTACTTAGGAGCTTCTCCAGATGCAATAGATGACGAATTCGTGGTAGAAATTAAATGCCCGACGTCTCAAAAAAGCTTTCGCACTTATATTAACACTGACAATTACAATAAAATTGCAATGAAATATTTTATTCAAATGCAGATGCAAATGCTTTTCACAGGAAGAAATAAAGCAATGTTTATCGTAGCAGACCCAACTTTTGAAGAAACACGGCAAAAATTCAAATCTATTATTATCGATTATGATTCACAAGTAGTTGAAAAATTACTAAAAGACCTAAGTAAATTTTGGAAAAATTATATTTTCAAGCGTTTATTTAATTTATTGAAATAAATTAAATTATTTAAAAAAAAAAAAAAAAAAAAAAAAAAAAAAAAATACAAAAATTGAATTCTTAATATAAATATTACATTTTTATTGAACAACAACTTTTAAAACTTATGTTTTTTTTTATCAATGGTCCTTGTAGATTAGTTAAAGCTGCGGCGATTGTCATTATATTATCCATCTGTGGAATAAGTTTAATATTTACACATGAATGAGGTTCGCAAATTTCAAATTCTCGTATTCTTCTTGTTAATCTTTCAATGTGAATACAGAGACTCGCGATTCGTTTTGTTCGCTAACACTTCATCATGACTTGGTTGCTTCTCAGAACTTACTGTTGGTGGTCTAATTAATGTACATTTTTTTTCAACTACAAAATTTTCTATGTATTTGAAGCCTCTATCAGCCAGTATAGCAGCGCCTGATTTTAAACAATCCAAATATCCAGATTGAGAAACTATTTCAGCATCCGATGTTCTACCACCGAATCCAGGTGAAATAAAATTAATTATGCCATCAGGTGTACAAGAAATTAAATATTTGACCGTATTGCATTTTTTGTATTCAGACCAGGTTAATGATTGTTTAACAGGATCTGTTGACTTTTCAATTTCAATTTCTAAACAATCAATGATTGATTCTACTGCTGCATAATGGCTTCGGAAACTTATTGGCAACTGAAGTTTAATTCTTGCTGATGAAGGCCATATAATAAAGTCTTTTAAATATTCTGCCATGACTGGCAAAGTCTTAGTAAAGATACGACTTATATTAGAAGTGGACATTCCAAAATCATCAGCTAAAATCGCAAAACTCTCATTCAATCTTATTTTTTTAACGTAATAAATATATCAATGTCACTTAAATTAGCCATACGTAAAATATCGATAATATCCATGCAATCACTTGGAATCCCGATGTATTTACGAGGTGACAGCCGAATTCTTTCAAATGTTTGCTTTAAATTACGCTTCTGAAATTCTTCTTGTTGAAATGCATTTTTCCACTCATTTTCTGTACTTCCATTTGATGTTAAAAAATTATCTGATGAAGTAGGAAATGAACTAGCCGTTGTGTTAGAAGATAAATTCGTAGTATTAGGTAAAGGATTCAATAATTGATCATTATTAGCTGGTTGAGAAATAAAATTATGCGCATTTATATCATCAACCAACTGCTCAATTGGAGATGATGAATGATCTTTAGTCACAGGTTTACATTGAACTTTTACACTTCTGTATGAACTCCTTTATTTTTACTTGGACACCAACATGGAGTTTTTGACCTCCAGTGGCAGGATAATCGTCACAAACATTGGATTTATTCTTTTGAAAATTTTCTGGTGTATTGAAATTTAATAGGTCAGAATGTAAATCGTCCATTATACCTCCTAAGTTTTGATCCAGCCGTAACTTGGCAATATTTAGATCCATTGCTTCAGTACTTATTTTATCAACTTTCATTGAAGGAGCTTGAGGATTCTCTCTATTTCCATCACCCATGCTTAATGATTTTGATTGCACAATAAATTTATGAGGTATAACATTATTCCTGATACGTTTGTTACTACCAACCATTGTCCATTCCAGCTAATTTTCTAAATCCACTTTGAGCTAAAATGAATAAAATTCAACATCAATTCATGCAATGAGACGAAAATCACAAATTTAGGTTATGATTTTATGTAAACATTAAAATAAATTTTTAATAAATACTTACGTCAAAATGATCTTCACAACAATAAAGCCGAGTTGATGATGAATAATGAGTTTTATTTCCACATGCATCTAACCAATTTTTCCGTTTAACAGAATTTAATGGAACATTTATAAAAATTTTTTCTAGTGTCGATTTACCAGTAGTATTTCTACACGTTGGAACTATACACCAATAAAACTCATTTTTTGACGACATTTTGAGCAATTAAATAATTTTATTTTATTATAAACAACACAACCAGATCTTTTTTTAATCAATCACAATTAACACAACAATTGTTTACACCTGCCACGTGTTTACAAGAGATTGGCGCTTAAAATTTCAAATGAAATAAATACTATGACGTCACATACACGAAATGGAGCTACTTATTCATTTAAATATCTGCTTTTTTTTTATTTATTAAATTATTAAAATTAAAATTTTTAAGAACAAAATCGAAAAATTTTTTTTCCAAAAATTTTAAAAAATTATATAGAATGTAAAAATAACAAAAGTTTATGAATATCAAAATCATGCAAATACCCAAATTGGGCCATATTTTCACAATAAATACAGCACAAGTATAATTATAATTACTTTCTCCATTATGTTGTGTCGCTGTTGATGCATTACGCGGCAAAATTGCAATCATTTAAAATATTTTATTTGGTTTATATAATAAAACTATAAATTATAATTATTTAAAAATAATCCTTTAAAATTGAAATTTGTACCTTTTCTTTAATTTAATTTGATATTTTCTCTATAAAATAAATTTAAATTAATAATTAATAATAAATTTAAATAAATCCCGCGCAAATACAGTTTACATCCCAATATACAGGGTGGCAGCACCATCAATTTATAGTTAATGACAATATATATATATATAAACAATTCTCACATGGCAAGACTAAAAATATATAACCTAATACCCCTATATTTATTTTAAAGGCACGTGGAGCCGGAAAAAAATATTTAACAAATTTTAATATAGTGATGAATGTGATTAAAAAATAAAAGTTAATTAAATAATTTATTGATTAAAAAAATCAAGATGAATCGAGTCAAGTCGCAAACTTTACCAAAACACTTGGATCCAAGTGCTTTAACATTATCCATGTACACTACTGAAGAAATTAAAAAGATGAGTGAATTAAAAATTGTCACGCCGTTGACTTTCAATGTTCTAGGACATCCAATAACTGGAGGAGTTTATGATTCAAGACTAGGTAAATTTTTTTTTTTTCCTTTTTGGATGTAAAATTTTTATTATTGATCATAATTTATTTATTAATCAATTATTTCTATGATATAGTATTAATTTGACAGATATTAAAAATTTATTTGAAATTTTATAGCAATTAAATTATTAAATAAAAAAATTTTTTTAATTAACAGCTGACTGGCTAACTTCAGTATTATTTATTTGTTTTTAAATAAAAATTAAAAAAAAAAAAAAAAAAAAAAAAATTAAATTAAATTAAATTAAATTAAATTAAATTCTTGTTAATGTAAAATTAAAATTTTTAGGACCAATATCCTTTGAGTCAAACCCCTGTGGAACATGCTTGGAAGCCTTCACCCACTGCAACGGGCATTACGGCCACATCGAACTGCCAGTACCTGTAATCAACCCCCTGTTCTACGGGACAATTTCTTCCCTGTTGCGAATAAGTTGTTCACTATGTCACCATCTTCAAATGTCAAGTCTCGACAAGCTTGTACTGGAAGGCCGACACCGTATGATTTCCATGGGACTCTACAGTGAGCTCGAAGAACTAGAGCAAGAATTAAAATTTTTAATTGACGAAAAGAAAGCCAATGGAGTGTTATCTCCTGGTGAAATTGGAGCCTTGCGTCAAATAATGGAGAAATTTATCGAAAGCCAGAAGCTTAAATCTTCCAGTGATCAGGGGGGTCCAACTGTGTTATCAAAAAACATGAATCTTCAGTGGATTCGGTACATCGACGGTGCCATGAAAGGAGCCAAAGAAAATTTACAAAAAAAATCACACGGTGAAAGAGGTAAAATGTGCCTTTATTGCACCAAAAGGCTACCCAAAGTCAAGATTACCAAGAATAAATTTACTATTCAAATTCTCAATGAAGATAGAGGAGTCACCAAGTATGTCACAGCTCCAATTACTCCTGACAAGTGCAGAGAACTTTTACGTAATCTTTGGAAACAAGAACAAGTAATTTTACGAGCTTTGATTCCTGTTTTATCAACGGTAGAAACCAAATTCCCCACTGATATATTTTTTTTAGAAATTATAAGCGTTATTCCTCCCAGAGTGCGTCCTATAAATAAATTGAGAAATCAGATAATTGAGCATCCTCAAAATCAAGCCTACAAGTCTATCCTGTCTGACTGCTTGGTAATTAAAAATATTATCAAGGTAATTCAAGATGGAGATACGAGAAATCTTCCTCAAGAAGGTATTCAGGTATATAAAGACGTTCGCGGTATATCTTCTATTGAGAAGCTCCACAACGCCTGGCTAATTTTGCAAGCTAATGTAGATCATCTGATGGACCGTGATATGAATAAAACAACTGATTCTGCAAACTGCGAAGGTTTCAAGCAGATTATTGAAAAAAAAGCCGGAGTAATTCGTATGCACATGATGGGAAAGCGTGTAAATTTTGCAGCCCGATCAGTTATTACACCAGATCCTAATATAAATATCGATGAGATAGGAATCCCCGAAATATTTGCTAAAAAACTCTCCTACCCGGTGGCGGTAACCCCATGGAACGTCACCGAGTTAAGGCAAATGATAATCAACGGACCAGATGTCCATCCAGGAGCGATAATGATTGAAGGTGGAGATGGATGGATCCAGCGGCTTAGTTCTAATGATTATACTCAAAGGGAAGCTATTGCTAAACGGCTGCTGTCCTCCAATAAAAATGATGATTTGGTAAATTCGATAAAGATTGTCCATCGACATTTGCAAAACGGCGACATCATGCTGTTAAACCGACAGCCAACTTTACACAAGCCCAGTATAATGGCTCATAAAGCGAGGATCTTAAAAGGTGAGCAAACATTGAGATTACATTATTCTAATTGCAAGGCTTATAATGCAGATTTCGATGGTGATGAAATGAATGCTCATTTACCCCAAAATGAGGTTGGACGGAGTGAAGGGTACAATTTAGCAGCGGTTCCTCATCAGTATTTGGTACCCAAGGATGGTACTCCCTTGGGAGGATTGATCCAGGATCACGTTATTGGTGGAGTGCGTTTAACATTAAGAGGAACTTTTTTAATGGAAAATGATTATTTGAATTTGGTATACTCCGCTTTATCTGACTCGGTAGGTAAAATAAGGCTGCTACCACCAACTATAATGAAACCTGTTTACTTGTGGACGGGAAAGCAGGTCGTGTCTACGGTTATTATAAATTTAATTCCTGAAGGTAATGCGCTAATTAATCTTACTTCAAAGGCTAAAATAGATCCTCAAGCTTGGGTAAGGGAACCAACAAGAGCATGGAAGTGCGGAGAAAAATTTAAAAATGAAAAAACTATGAGCGAAGCTGAAGTTATTTTAAGAGGCGGTGAATTACTTTGTGGTATCATTGAAAAGACTCATTATGGAGCTACGCCTTACGGTCTTATTCACTGTGTTTATGAACTTTACGGTGGTATTTGTTCTACTAGAATGCTCAGCTCCTTTGGAAGACTCTTTCAATACTTTTTAACTCTTAAGGGATTCACTCTGGGAGTCAAAGACATTCTGGTTGTTAGTTCTGGGGACAAAAAACCAAAAAAAGCCATGATCGAGGGTCAATTGGTGGGACAGCGGGTTCAGAAAGAGGTTCTCGAGCTTCCAGAAGATATTCCGTATCAAGATATTAAACAGAAGATGGACATTGCGTATGTTACAAATCCGAAATTTCGCGCCCAAATTGATCACAAGTATAAAACTGCTCTCCACCCAATCACAGATAAAATCAATACGGTGACGTTAAAAAATGGCCTGTTGAAAAAATTTCCTGAGAATAATTTACAGTTTATGGTCCAGAGTGGAGCCAAGGGTTCTGATGTAAACCGTCTGCAAATTTCAGGGCTCTGTGGTCAAATTGAATTGGAAGGTAAGCGTCCTCCATTGAATGTTAATGGGCAAGGGCTTCCCTGTTTTAAGGAATACGATCCTTCGCCCAGGGCTGGAGGATATGTTGACGCGCGATTTATGACTGGAATCGAGCCACCAGAATTTTTTTTCCACTGTATGGCTGGACGAGAAGGTTTAATTGATACTGCTGTCAAGACCAGTCGATCTGGTTATCTTCAGAGATGTTTGATCAAACACCTTGAGGGGTTGGCTGTCCATTACGACGGCACGATAAGGGACTCTGATGGCAGTTTGATACAATTTTTATATGGAGAAGATGGTGAAGATATTTTAAAGTGTCAGTTTTTAAATCCAGACCAGATGGACTTTTTGGTGGAGAACAAGAATGCGATTCTCGATAAGAAATTGCTGGCCCAGCTGAAGAATGATGATGATGAGTATTCCGAGATAATGAAGAGGGTGAAGAAAATTCGCAAATGGAGGGCTAAAAACGGCAGTAAGATAAAACGCGAGCGCACCTCTCCTTTTGCAAGATTTTCAGCAGATAATATTGAGGCTCCGGTGGATAAGAAAAAAAAAATTGATCCTGCTAGTGGGCGGAGTAAAAGGACATTGGCTCTGATTAAAAAATGGCGGCAATCTGATGAAAAAGAAAAACGTAAATATGAAAAACAGTGTGCCAGATGTCCTGAACCAATTATTACCGAGAAAAGACAGGATTTGGACTATGGAGTGCTAACGGAAAGGCTCGAAGGTCTTATTGATGATTATATAAACTCTAAAAACATTAAAAAAATAAATTATCAGGATCTCCGTGATATGATGTGTCTGAAGCTGATGAAAACGCTGTGTCCTGCGGGAGAACCGGTTGGTCTTTTAGCAGCCCAGTCTATTGGAGAACCCTCCACTCAAATGACACTCAACACTTTCCATTTTGCTGGTCGGGGAGACATGAACGTCACCCTGGGTATTCCTCGGCTTAGAGAAATTCTAATGATGGCCTCCAGGAACATAAAGACTCCTAGCATGGAAATTCCCTTCCTGAAAGATCTTAAAAATGTAGAAAAATTTGCGAATCGTGTAAGAGTAAAGCTGACGCGATGCACCATGGCGGATATTTTAAAAGACATTCGTATTCAACGCGAGATGGTGCTGAAACCTTCCAGACGGTTGGAGTACAAATTAACTGTCGAATTCTTGCACCGAAAGCATTATAAAAATGATTTTTGTTTGACTGCCAAGGAAGTCCTAGCTAGATCTGAAGCTTTATTTGTCAAAGAGTTGATCAAGCAGATTAACAAAGCAGCCAAAAAAACTGGAATCAATTTGATCGAAGACAGCGATAAGAAATCAAAGAAAAAGAAAGAGGCGTATGATGACTCACTTCTAGATGGAAATCTCGATGATATTATTGATGATGTTGAACCTAAGTCTAAGAAGAAGAAGAAGAACAATGATGGTGAGGCACACGAGTCTTCTGATGAAGAAGATGCTACTGCTAATGATTCTGAAACCGCTGAAATCGCTAAGAAGAAAAAACGTCACACGGATGCGGAGGATTATGATGAACCAGAAGCTGAAGAAGAAGAAGCTCCGGAACCAGATGAAGATGAAGAAGAAGAAGAAGAAGAAGAAGAAGAAGAAGAAGAAAAAAAAGTCTCTAGTGATGTAGATGAGGATGCTGAGGATAAAAAAGCCAAAAAATCCGACGGAGAGACGGATAATGAAAATGAAGACAATCAAGTTCTCACGCTAGAGATGCTCAACTCTCGATTAGAGGCCGCTGAGACTAGAAAAAATATAGTTGTTGGTCAGTCAAACTGGGGACTAGAGTATGATTTTGATATTGCCAAGTATCACTGGTTTACTTTCAGCTTCTGGCTGCCGCTCGATTTGATTAAGCTGGATATGCCGACGATTCTTCGACAAACTGCTGAAAAAGTAGTCCTGTGGGAAACTCCGGCCATCAAGCGTGCTTTTACCTTCGAAAATAAGGGTGAAATTTTTCTGAAAACCGATGGGCTGAACATAATCGAAATGGCCAAGTACGTCGACGTCTTGGATCTTAATCGGCTTTACACCAATGACATTTATGGAATATCTAAAACTTACGGAATTGAAGCCGCGAATCGCGTTATTGTTAAAGAAGTTACCGAAGTCTTTAAGATGTACGGAATTACGGTAGATCCTAGGCACTTGTTGCTTATTGCGGACTACATGACCTTCGAAGGAAGCTTTCAACCGCTGAGCCGAAGAGGAATGGAGTCCTCTGCTTCGCTGCTCCAGCAAATGACCTTTGAAAGTTCTGTTGCTTTCTTGAAAAGTGCTACAGTTAGGGCTAAAACGGATAACTTGATGGCACCCTCGGGGAGACTTATGCTGGGACAACCCTGCAAGTCCGGGACTGGCTGCTTTGATCTTTTTTTCAAGTTTCCAGCGAATACCAATGCTCAAGCATTTGCTCCTAATTAGATTTTATTTTTAATATAGGATAAGTTAAGATTAAATAAATAAAAAATTATTTTAAGATAATTTAGGATCTTTTAAATTATTTTCACTTCCTATTAAAATTCCTTACCATAATAAATCATTCATCAATTTTATCTTTATGGTTATTACAACAACAATAGCAGTTATTTTAATTTAAATATTGTTTTTATTAATTCTCGGAACAAGACATTTTAAAGAAAATAAATGCTTACTACACTGTAATTGCTAAGTAAAAGAGTGACAATGTACAAATAATTACAAAAAAGCATTAATTTAGGCTAGTTAATATAATTTGCAATATTTTTTTTTTTTTTTTTTTTTTTTTTTCTCCCAACAATTTAAGGCAATTTATTCAAGTTTACGTATATCTGTTTTTTCTTATTATTTACTTAAATTGCAGAACCATATTTATTAGTTTATCAGCATTAGCGCCAGTCAAGGTATCAACCTGGAAAAAAAAAAAAAAAAAAATTGTTTATTAGATTTAATAAATGAGTTTTAAAATCAAAACATTACATAAATGATGTAAAAATAAATTTCTAAGATTTATTAGATAATAAAATATTAAAAAAAAAATCTGATCAACTTACAACTTTACCGTCCTTGATAAACTTAAATGTCGGCATAGAGTTAATATTGTATTCGGTGGCGATATCTTCGCATTCATCTACGTCAACCTTGACGAAGACGACATCCGCGTGTTCTCCAGCAAGTTCCTCAATCTTGGGTCCAATCATCTTGCAGGGACCGCACCAGGTTGCGTAAAAGTCAATTACGACGAGTTTGCTGCCTGCTTCAGCGAGCCTTTTCTTCAAATCATCCTGTAAATTTATTATAACGTTAAAGTTAGTAGTCTTGGCCAGTTTTTAATTTTTTTTTTTAACAAAAAAAAAAATTAATTAAAACTCTCTATTTTAAAAAACAAAATATTCCATTTTCGAAATTGCCCGCAAAATTTCACAAACTCCAAGAATTGTTGTAATTAAAAAAAAAAAAAAAATATCGTATTTACAATTAACAAGGTCACACTATAAAGTTGATCAGGAATCGATAGATCGATTTAGTTTTTGCATCGTAATTACAAATGACCCGCCCATACGCTGACGAATCGCGTAATCCTTCAAATTAATCGGACTCTTGAAAAATATAACAAAATACTCACGATTGCGTAATTACAAAACCAATTGAAATTACTCTACTTTAGGTGATTAATATAACCCTTAATTTAAGTAGCAATAAGCACATTCCTTAGCACACAGAAACCGAAACATTTATATTTTTAGAAGGTAAATAAAAATGGCGGCACCGAGACATTTTTTTTTTTTTTTTTTTTTTTTTTTTTTTTTAATATAAAAATCAACCACTGTAAAAATATAAAATAAAAATTAAATAATTTAATAAGTACTTACGGAGTCTTTAATGTGGATGGCCATTTTAATAGATTACACTTATCGGGTAATAAAAACTTCGATATAAAAGTTATATAGTAGTCCGCTAACTGCAGAGTACAAATCCAGAATGAGAATGCGTGGTGGCTAGTCGTGGGCTAGTCGCTAGTGGCACTGCTTTTACTTTACACGTTTAGTTTGCTATAGTTTATGTCATAATCAATCGGAACTATAAGATAATCCTCAACATCTACACACTATCTATACTTTTTATGTGTCATAAATAATTATCATTTTAATTTTTTCAGATAAAAATGAGGAATCATCTAAAAATTCTCGATGACTGGGAATTAAATTCTGAAAGAGATTGTATTTTATTTTATATACCCCTGTACCTAATTATAATAATGGCAAGTAATGAGTCGTACAAAATATAAAGGTCAACATTCAATTCTTATGGAATTACGTCACTGGTTTTTAAAGTGCAAGAGTAATGATTTATAATTTTTATTATTTTTTAATTTTGACTTGAGATTTTTATAAAAATTAATTTAGCATATTTTTATGCTTAAGATAATTTTATTTCTTCTCAAGTAATTTCGTAATTATGTGCAATATTCTCAGATGCATTGGGGCCCTAGGCCTCTGACGTCATATCAATCTTGATAAAATGACGCACAAGTAATTTAAAAATTAAATTTTTAAATATTTTATAGTAATTATTTCTTTATAAAATAATTTAATTAAAGTTAACAATTAATAATAACAACGCTGAGATAGTTTAAAAAATAATATTTTAACTAAAAAAAATTCAGCAGTAATTTTAAAAGAAAATTCGATAAAAATTTTGTAAATAATAAAATACGAAATACCGATTGCAATAACAACATTAATAATATTAATATTATCATATTATGTCATAGAATAGTAGACGTAGATTAAAAAACTATGTACGTGTTGTAATATATATTGCGTTGTATTGATTCGCGCAGAAGTAAAAGAGTTTAAATTTATCATATCCTTCAAAAAATACTTTAAAGTGGGGTGAATTCACTCCAGTAGTGACCATTTGAAGGGCTTTTTAGAGTTAAATTTGCGTGAAATGGACAATTATTAAAATTTGAATAGTAATTTTAAAAAACTAAACAAACAAAGTTCGGGTTGAGTATCAAAAAATAAAATAAAACTTGTAAAAATGAGTGACTTGAATTATCAAATTGTTTATCGGCCGAACTCCAATGCGGCAAACAATGACAAAAATGTATCAATTAAGGGCGATATTTACGATAGCGATAAAAAGAATGTAGCTGAGTTGAGCAGGGATGATTTTGTATTTATTTATGAAGATAATAAAAAACCAGTTATTGTTTTGCTAGGATGGGCTGGTTGTCAGGATAAATATTTAGCCAAGTACAGTGCCATTTATGAAGAAAGAAGGTTTGTATTTTTTATTATTATTATTATTATTATTATTATTATTTTTAACCCACAGTTATAAATTTTAATTGTTTATTTTTCAGTTTTATAACTCTAAGATGCACTGCGCCAGTTGAATATTTATTTCTGCGACATGACAAGTTGCCGAGTATTGGAAGAAAATTGTTGAATATTATTAAAGAGCGTAATTTAGACGAGCACCCTATTATTTTCCATGTTTTTAGTAATGGAGGAGCTTATCTCTACCAACATGTTAGCTTAGCGATGGATCAGATTAATAATAATATTAAGGTTTGTATTAATTACACTTTTTAATTAATTAAATTACATTGGCTGATCTGAGTTAATTTTTTTTTTTTTTTTTAGGTAAAAGGTGTAATATTTGACAGCGCACCAGGTGAAAGAAGAATAACTTCATTATTTAAAGCTATAAGTGCGATAATGGGAGGAAATCCTGTAGTCAATATCCCATTTTCATTTGTTATTACTGTATTTTTGTCATTACTTTGGATATGTGAAGTATGTATTATATATTTTTTCTCTCTTTAAATTAAAATTTTATGAATATTTTTTATTTCAGACAATAAGTAATTCACTGGGTATAACAAATTTACCATCAGCTTCAAATCCGTATACTTTAATGAATGAACCAAACAATTGGCCCCAACTTTTTCTCTACTCAAACGCTGATACGTTAATACCTGCAGCGGTAATTAATAAAACTATTTTATTTTTTAAATATGATTAATCGATTTAAATTTTCAGGACGTTGAAAAATTTGCAAATCACCGTGCAAAGCGTGGAGTTGAAGTTAAACTAGTTTTATTTACGGATTCACCACATGTTAAACATTACGCAATCTATCGTGATGTTTACATTAATACCGTTTGTAATTTTATCAATGATTGTTCATCTGAAAAATTAAACACCGCTAAAAATGATACTGAAGATAATTCTACTAACAATGATAGTTTGCTGGGTTATAAAAATTCATTTTTAAGAATTACCAAACAGGTTATTTTGCCGATCGAAGCAACAGCAAACAAATAATCTAATCTAATATAATATAATTATAATAATAAACAAAGTTGAAGAAATCGAAATTAGTGTGACTTTCTTTGTTTATAATCAAGCTGGTTTTGATTATTTACTGTTAATTAATTAATTATTCAACTGTATTAATAAATTATAATAAAGACTGATTTGAGAAACTTACTTCTTATATTTAAATTATTTTATCTTACATCATTTACAAGTAATTTTTTTTTTTTTTTTTTTTTTTTCCAGCTAAAGAATTATGTACAAAAAATTTTTTTTACATACATATAAAAATAGTCAAATAGAATTGTCACAAGTCAGACCGTGATATGTTGAGCTCATCTCAGTTAATGCTGTAATAATAATAATAATAATAATAATAATAATAATAATAATAATAATAATAATAATAATAATAATAATAATAATAATAATAAATTTAAATTACCAGGACGAAATTAAACAACTGGAAGTGCTGAAGAGTGAGTCTGATATATAATGGCACCGGTGAAATTAATAGCGACTGCAAGAACAAACACAGGCATCCATCGTCCGCTGGAAGCTGTGACCAACTCTGCGGTCACTGGCCCACAGAGGATTCCTGGTATTGTTGCAATTGTATTTGAGATCGCGAAAGTCATACCGGCGTGATTAGGAGCTACTTCTGCGTGGTTACTCAAGTGTCCAGCTGAATTACACGCGCAGAGTCCCATTGATATTGATATAAATCTAAACAAAAATTATATTAATCCAACAATTTACTCTAATTATTAATTACATAAATATTAATGTCTTACATTACAGCGAGAAGTAAATTATCAACAGCGCAGAATGCCAGCATGAAAATACCCGGGCCCATTAGTCCGATATTTGTCATTAGTCTTCTTACTGACAATATTGGCCATCTTTTTTGAACCAAGTTATCAGCACTGTGTCCTGCAGCTGTTAATTAAAATAGCTCTGTGTTAATTTTTGTAAAAATATTTTTTTTTTTTTTTTTTTTTTTTTTTTTTATAATTTTTATTTGACGAAAATTGCTCACCAATGCCGACAAGCGAATTAACGATATAAGGAAGAGCTGTAAGACTAATACTCTCTTTGTTCGCTGATAAATTTCTTGATAAATATGTAGGCAGCCATTGCATTATTATGTAATTACTCCAGTTCATGGCAAAGTGAGCAATGTAAAGCGACCACAACGGCCAATGGCAAATTAATTCCGTCCAACGGATAGGTCTGTTTTGATTGACCTTTTAATGTCCAAAATTTTTAATTAATTAAACAAAAAATGTAGATAATTATTTAAAAAAAAAAAAAATTACCTTTGGCACAAAAAGTGGTATTTCGTCTTGCGAATTAGATTCGTGGTAAAGTATTAACCACAATAATGTCCAAAATATTCCGATTGTACCGAAGAAATAGAAACCTGTTTGCCAAGGAATTCGCGGACATAACTATTAAAACAAAAGGAGTTAAATAGTTGGCAGGATTTATTTAAAAATATTTAGAGCAAACTTACAATAGACGCAACAACTTGGCCGACAGAACCAGCTGCAATTAAATAGCCAAATGCACGAGATCTTTCCTCGACTGGCACACTGTGTGCAAACAGATGAAATATCACGGGCAAACCTTCAATTTAAATAACTTGAAGATTTTTTTGTGAATAAATTTTACTTTTTGATAAATTCAAAAAAAAAATCACTTACCTAAACCTTCACCAAGACCCAGAATAACTCGACAGGTAATTAATAATGGAACTGAATCTACCAGCAGCGGTGTTATTAATGTACTAATTGACCATAACAATACGGCTGACATTAAAACAGTCTTACAGCCAAATTTACTGGCCGTGTTTGCTCCTATTATCTGTAAAAATTATAACAGTCAATAAATTTATTCTTAAAATGAATATCAATAATTGCTTTGGTAAATTTTTAAACTTTTGACAATTTATTTATAAATTAAATAATTATTAAATATTGTTACTTGGCTTGTAAAATATCCGAACGCAAAGGCTGATAATATCCATCCTTGCCAGTGTAAATTCCATTTGTACTCATCAGTCATTTGGACAATTGCTATCGGCATAATTACACGATCAGCTGCGTTAATAAAATTTGCTGCTGAACAGAGAGCAACAATACGTGACGTACGTGGAAGCATACGGAATCGTGCCATTTTAAATAACTCTTTATGATTTATATTAAATAAAATTAACTATCAGATAATTTTAAAAACTACCGGATGATATAAAATAAATATTTTTAACAAGCTTAGAATTATTTTATAACCTCACAGCCATATTTTTTCACTTTACGCCAGAATAAAATTCTAACTTTAAACTGTACATTTTGAGACAAACTTTTGTTACTTTTTTTTTTTTTTAATTTATCACCGGATTGTTTAATTGTTTGCTAATAAATCACGAATATTTATCATTTAATTATTCGTATGGTGATATTTGAAATGTGTACGTGTAAATTACACTAGTGTAAGCGACTGTTTATCTAAGATCCGCCATTTTTTGAATTATCCTTTTAACTTACAAAACACTTTGGCGCTGACTTCAGTAGAACACGCGGGGATTCTAAATTCAATTTTAAAAATCATTGTGTTATTAGATAAAATTGCTGTAGGTGGCTCCACAGTTTCGTCACATTTCGAGGCGCGAGACGGAAAGTTTAAATTTAAAATTTATTCATCGCATTTTGATTCGTTCAGATGATGAAATTTTATTTTATATTCTTAAAATTAAATAAATTTAAAAATAATTTTGTGTTCAAAATATTAATTTATAAATTTTTTATTAGTTAAAATTATATAAGAATTATTTACAGTACCGTTATTTCATATTTTTAATCTTTTTCCTTTAACATCTTAAAAATCAAATTCCAACAATTCTAAATGTTTTTCAATAATTTGTTCAAATCCTTTGCTTTGTTTCAAAGTAAAAAAATGGAGATCATTCATAACACTGCTTATAGAAACGTTGTACTGATTATTAAGCTCTTGCCTTTTCATAAATATAAACTTTGTTTCCCGTCTTATTAATGTTTTATTAGCTCAATTTTATTTTTATTTCTTTAATACGCAGCAACTATTATTTAATGGTTTTTACACTAATTAGTTTTTCTATCATCTAAAAATATAAAAGTTATTATTAATAATTAAAAATTTTTACGTCGCCTGCAGGCTGTTGTATATATTGTAAAAATTGTATTTCTTCATTTTTAATGATTATAATTTTATCAATTAAAAAATAAACCTACGGCTAAAAAAAAAAAAAAAAAAAAATAAATAAATAAATAAATAATAATAATAATAATAATAATAATAATAATAATAATAATAATTAAAGCGCTACTAATAAAAATGATAGAAAAAGGACTTTTTGTAGATAAATTTTATTTATTTATTTAAATATCTTTATTTATACAATCACAAAATTTCATCGATTGTTATATTACACGATGACACATGTACATATATATTACAATATTTTTGATATAATAAATTTGGCAGATAAAAATTAAAATAGATAAACAATATCTCAATTTAATATCCTAAATTTAATAGTTTCTCTTTAATTATTTCAGTTATTTTTAATTAGATTATGTGAATAATTATTATAGTATTTACAATGACGTAATGAAAAAATATAAACGCTACCATTTAATATAGTATCATTTATTTATTTATTTTAGAATTTAATTAGCATAAAAAAATTATTTAAATAAAATTAAAAATCAATTTGGAAATAATAATTAGTTCTTATTTAATTTTTATGCTAATTATTTACACTATTTTTTTTTACATTTGAACATTAGTCTTCTCGACAAAACGTAAAAAAAAATTGATTAAAAATTTTAATAATGACAACTATGTACAATAGTATCACATATTAATGATAGTAAAAAAGCACTATTAATAATAGTAATAACTATGTACATAAATTAGTATTATTATAAAAATTTAATTTATCTTAATAGTTAAATATATTTTTTTTAATAGTTAACTACTATTCACAGTCAATTACTATTTGTAATAATTAACACACTGAATTTTTATCAATATAAATTTTTTTATACATCAATTGGTCTCATTACTATTACAAATAGTTATAATCAATAGTAACTAAAATAAATATGCAATAATTACAAAAATTAATATTCATAGTAATTATTAATTACTATTAACATTCAATTAGTACTAATAAATACTTAAATTAATTACTGTGTGTACTATATTAATAGTAGTTACTATTAACCGACGAAGCTGAGTTAACTATTAAGGCAGTAGTTATTATCAATTATATCTATTCACAATAGTTAATAATTATTTAAATCATAATAACAGATGCATTATTTTAAATAGTTAATTTATTAAAAAAAAAAAAAAAAATTTAATAACAGTTAATAAAACTTAATAGTTATTAATTATTAAAAAAAAAAAAAAATTCGGTAATTAATATACAATAATCTAGCTCTAATTAAAAAAAGTAACGTTATAATTCATCGTTACTTTTTTTTGTCGTATTCTCTTTATTATTACTAGCTATTTCTTCACTACTCGCATCAACTTTTTTTTCATTATCAATAACATTATCTTTGATAGCTTTTTTTTCATCAGCATTACTTACAGAATTTTGATTAGTTTGATTAGAGTAATTTGATACTATCAAGTTATCATCATCATCATCATCATCATCATTATGATTATTCCCAACATTACTACTATTATCATCATCCAAACTTTTGCTGCGAAATTCGGTTTTCAAATTTTTCAAAACATCTTGAATATTTTCCATCAAATTATCATAAATTTTATACGTATCTATAATATTAACCATCTTTTTATCATCCTTCTTGCCATTTTCTTCACTATTACCTTCAATATCTTCATTAGTATCAATATTAATGACGTCATTTTTGCTGATGGAAGAGGAGATCAATTTTTGAATCAGTGACTTTGAAATTTTAGAAATACCAAATGAATCTATCTTATCAAAATTAGGTAACGTGTCACTCAATTCGTCAATGAACCACGTGACTAGTTCAAACGTGCTCAGTTCCTCGCTTTTTATTGGACTCTTCGGGTTACGCTTTTTCTGAATCCAATTGTAGTAAGTTTCAATCCTTCCAACAGAAATTACTTGGTACGGTGGAAATTTGGTGTTTATATAGATTTGATTGATCAAAAATTGCTTCATCACTTTCCAATCTTTTTCAAATGCCGACAGTTCTGTCATAGAGGGCGGCGGAGTTGCACTCATTAATGAAGGCGAGTTTTTGTTGAACAATAATTTGGCAAACAAAACTAAATCGCGATTCTGTTTGTTCTTAATTGCAAATTCTCGGGGAATTATTGCACGCAAATGATCTTTGTCGATTATCATTTCATCTTTGTTGTCTAGCGCTGGCGCGCTGATTGTATTTGGCGTATTTTCAGTCTAAAATAAATAATGTTGAATAAAAAAAAAAAAAAAATCTATATTCTTAAAAATCGCGTGCTTAAAGGTAAAAGGGGTTAATAGGGATTTGTGTTGAAAGGGCGTATAAAAAATTTTATTTACCGTCGATGGTCGCGTTAAAAATTCTTTCACCGATGACTTAATCCTTTCGAACATGGACAAGTAATTGTCGGAATCATTTTTTTCTACTCCGTCGTTGACGTAATTGCCTATAATTCAAATGATCATCAATTAATAAATAATAAATTTAAACCAGAAGAGTAAAAACAAATTAAAATAAATAATAAAAAAAAAAATAAAAAAAAAAAAAAAAAAAAAAAAATACCCATTGTGACTGTGATAGCGCCATTACTCTCACTGATAGCTCGAACAAGTTCATTAGCTTCGATATTAAATAAAAATGCAAATGGAATTTTAATATCATCTCTCGTGATACCGTCTCCTGACATTGCAAACATTAGTGATGATTCTATTGTCGATCCAATTACAGTATCCAAAACAATCCCACCAATAGCTCCGGCTCTCTCGACCATTCTTGCCTGCAAGCAAAAAAATTTAATAAAATGAAATTAAAAATTATTAAATTAAATATTAAAAATCATCAATTACCTTTTCAATAAACATACAGTTCCCTCGGAATATAACAGCGATATTTCCTTTAATCATATCAACATTTGTCAACTCGCTGCAGGCTTCTTTTGGCTCTGTCAATACCGGCTTGCCGGTAACTTTTACAGATTCAGTTAATTGAAGACCAAATTGCGCGAGACCACCAACTAATGTCAAGTCTTTATTGACATCTTTCCGCTTTATCGTCAATGTCAATTGTTGTTTGTCCGATTCCTGTGACTTTTTGCGGTTCAACTCAACCACTTCTTGCATAAATATCAAACCTTCCTCTGCGTCTTCCATTGTTTTAGCCTGAATAATTTTTATGCAATATCAACCAACTGTTAATAATTTTTTAATTGACAACTTACGTTGGAAAATGTGTGCAATAATTGCATCCGTCCGTCAGCCATTTTTAGAACAGTAATACCCATATTACTTAATATTTTAAGATGATCTAAATTGTTTGCCTGTAAATTTAATTTTGTCATTAAAAATTTTCCATTTTTTTTTTTTTTTTTTTTTTTTTTTTTTTTTAAATTGAGAGCCAAAAAATTACTTGAAATTGTGCAGCACTTATGCGTCGTCTCATAGATCTTCTAGGGCATACATCTTCAACCATATTGCGCAAAGGTTTACGGACAGACGCTGGAAATAAGTGCAAACTATTTGGACACGTGCGGTCCAATTCATCGAACTCAACTGTATCAATATCTAGATCCTAGAAAAAAAAAAAAAAAAAATATATATATATATATATATAAAATAAAACGCTTTGGGAAAAAAAAAAAAAAAAAAAATACTGATAGACTTACAGAAGACACGTTGGTTCTAAGCGAAGCCAACGTGAGAGGCAGCAAATGGCCCTCAGTCGTGAATATAAACTCGTCTATATCTAAAACAAGATCGCTGGATTCAGCGAAGAGTAAATATAAATATTTAAACGTTTCAGACAGTACAAAACTCTCCATAGTGTCATCGTGTTTGTTGGTACGAACGTCAGATACTGCGGCGTAACCGCAGGGTACTCGGGCGTACGTTTGAAGACTTTTTAATACTTTGCGACCAACTGCCAAGTAATAGTGATCGCCAGTCGCACGGTAGAGGTAATAAGTTGATTCTAAAAACTCGGGACGCAGCGGATGATGACCCCAGTGGACTTGAAAATCTGTTGTAAATGCTTCAGGAATAAAATTGTGACGTTGTAATACTTGGTACAGCATCTCGTGGGTTTCAACTGCTGGTTTTATGTCGCCTTTTAATACCTGTATTATAATTATTCATTTTATAGATTAAAAAATTTTTTTTTCTCTTGATAATATAGATTATTAATTTTCATTACCTGGAGTCCAGGCCAGAATGCCAGCAACGCATCCATAAAATTTTTAGAATTAGTATTTGGCCGATGCATGTGTACGTCAAGTAACATAGGACCTTGACTCACATACTTCATGACAGCTGAATAATGTTTGTTGAACCTTCCGAGATATTTTTCATCACCTATATAATTATAAATATTTAATTTGATAATAAATAATAAATTAAATAAAATAAAAAATTCATCTTACCCAATAAAATATAAGCTTTCAAGCAATACTCGTAATAAGAATCAATACCAGCACCAACACCAGAGTCCCTCCTAACCCAGTCACCAGAATGAACATTAAGAACCGATCCCATAAGATCAGTCCCGCGGTGTCTCATCTTCCAGAGCACGTCCATGGCTTTCTGGGCCTTTTCCTCAAAAATTCCCTCGCCAGTCAACCTGGACAGTGCAGCCATCTCCAAGATCATGCTCCCGGCGCAAGCAGTACAAGTTTCCCTGCACATTTCCGCAGGTACATTCTTCATCCCGTGTCTGAGGTTGATCTTCCCGTACGGAATCCCGGTGGTGGTATTGAACGCAGGAAGAAATCTGTACCCCAGGTCCTTGGCCATGTTCAGAAGCTCGCCGCGGTACCAGGGCATGATGTCAGCCCTCAATTGGAGATACTCGCTGAGGATGTGCCCGCTGAGGAGTCCCCCGAGCATGCGGATGTTGGTTTCGAACAGCGAGACAATAACGTCAGTGTCAAAGCTTACGTCGTTCACCACCAGCTTTACCGCGTTCTCAAACTCCTCTAGGTCCCCGAGCACCACCAGGGTGTCCAGGGTGTCCACTAATGTCAGAGAGAAGTTTCCCAGGGTGGAATCAATGTCACCGCGGTCCAGCTCTGAGCCTCGGTACCGGCCCTTGCAGCTCAGCGGCATCAATTCATCCGCTGGGTACGCGTTTGACATGTACGCATTGTACGCGTGGTAAAACATGTCACGCGCTTCCTCCTTCAGAGACTCCCGTTCCTCCGGCCGCATGTACTCCAGATCATCTGTTTGTACATACGCAATTAATAATACAATATTTACAACAAATATCAACAATCCAAACCATATTGATGCCATTTTTTCCTGCTTGTTAGTTTATCAACAAACACTTTTTTTTTTATTTTATTTTTACGTGTTGTTTTTTAACCAATTGTCAAGATTTTATTGACATTATTTTTTTGTCTTTATTTGCGTGGTTTGTTTAATTTTTTTTTTTTTAATTGTTGAGTTTTTATTTACTGATAATGTGGCTATTTGCACTAATACTTGGAAGATATGAGATCACTTTTGTTGACAGTTTTAGTTCTAGTGGACGTAAATGAATAAGTAGAGTCGTAACTTTTGATAACCTCATTTGAATGTTTTTTAATTTATAAATTATCTTTCAGGAGTGCAGTATTGTACTTAACTTTTTTTAAGTAACGCAATCACTAGAACACTGTGCACTAATAACACTGTAGGTATTGGTTTTGCTATAGTTTCTGCTCTCGAATTACTTGTTGAAATCGAATTGATTGTTATTATATTCTTATCGATGCCTCAGACGAACCTGTAAAACATTATTGTTAGTCATTTATTTATTTATTTATTTATTTATTTATTTATTTATGCAACAACTTCAAGGTTGCTGATATCGAAGACCTTCGGTAATAATGAACTTGTATTTTCAGGCTATCACTTGTCATTTTTATTCCAACTATCACTTTTGGTATTTTTTTTTATAGATAATTTATATGTAATAAAATTATAATATTAATTTGATTGCAATCAGTCAATATTTTTTTTTAAATAAAATTATTTATTTTTATTTATAATTTTTAAATTTTAAATACCAGCTGTAGATACCTGCAACAAACTATATGACACTGAAGTTGACAAACATTAAAAATTTTTTCTAAATTTTATAACAATTAAATTATTAAAAAAAATTTCACATGCAAAAATTTATAAAAATTACAAGTGAAAATTTTTAGAAGCTTTTTTTTTTTTTTTTTTTTTTTTTTGTAATTGATTAAAAAATTTTTTTAAATTGACAGCTAACTTCAGTATTATACAAGCTATAGCAAAAATAACTACAGTGTATTTTTTAAATACTGTGATTATTATTTATTCTCGTTACTCGTTAGTAACGTTAATGCTTCGTATTTTCTGTTGGATTTATTTTCTCCAAAAATTAATAAAATAACGAATAAAAATGAAATTATTGACACACAATATGTTGACTTCGCGAGGATTAAAAGGAGTATCTGTTGGTTATCCTCTCGGGATTGTGGTAAGTTATTAATCACTTGTAATTTTTGTTATTTTTGAATGTTCACAAATGGTTTGTGTACATGGTGGGTTAACACGTGGGTGGTTATTATATTGATCGTTTATTTTGTAAATTAAAAGACACTGTTTTCACTCTAGTTAACATAATAATTATTATTATTATTTTTTATTTTTTGACAGGCCAAAGACATCAAAGTTGCAGACATTGATTTTAATTCCGAGTTTATTGCCAGAGTTATTCCTAAAATTGATTGGAATACATTGTGGACAGCAGCACACAGTGTAAGTATTTTTATAATACTGAAGTTATTAACTTTTTTCAATTGCTATAAAATTCCAAAAAAATTTTTTAAATTTTGTCAACTTCAGTGTTATGTATTTTTTAATTATAATTTGACATAAAATATTTTTTATAAAAATTATTTGTCAAATTTCTGCTGATTGAAATTCTATAATTATCTTGTAAATAAATTTTTGCTCAACAGATAGGACACGTGGGAGAGTTACCGCAAACTCTGATCCAAGATTTTGAAAACAACGAAGATTTTCTACGTAAAGTACACCACGTATTACTGGAAATAGAAGTAATAAATGGTGACTTAGTTTGTCCCGAATCGGGTCGAAAATTCCCGATTAATGACGGGATTCCCAACATGTTGTTTAACGAGGATGAAGTTTAATAAATTATTAATAATCATTCCATATCAACGCAACAATTTTTTTTAATCAAACAAAAATAGATTGACTATTAAAAACAATCGGGATAACTTTGGCCTCCTGCTGAGCTTAAAAATAAATAATTGTTCTTATCATTTCTTCTCTTGACATTGTTAAACAATACAGGCCACAGTTACGCCGACCTAATCTACAATCAAACAATTAATTATTAGCAGCAGCGACTACTAAATTGTTCTTTACGTTTTTTTTTTTTTTTTTTTTTTTTTTTTTAATATATATATATATAACGCAATATAGAGGTAAAAAAATGATAATAATAAATAATAAGTGATTAGGAGGGATACAGATAATTTTATTGCACAGATATGTATTAAGGATTACAATATAGAAATACATTAATTAATTTTAGTATTTTTTTTTCGTTTTTTTTTAATTTTTTCAACACCTAATTATTGTACCTACACCCTAGTGTAATTATTGTTAAGATAATTGTTTAAATAAATAAATCAATGACAGTTTGACAATTTTTTTACACTCCATTTATCTATTATAGAGTATTGGCATTATCTAAATATATATTTTTACTTTTAATATTGTTAGAAAATAATTTTTCTCTTTTTGTTTATTAGTTTTAAAATTTATCATTTTTTTTTTTTTTTCTCTCAAGTATCGGCGATTAAATTTGACACTTAAGTTATTTTACATTTCTCTAGACAATATAATTAATGAAGAAATAAATAAAATTGAATTATTTATTATCTACTTGATGAATTAATTTATCTAACTAATTAATTAGTTTGTTCTTGTTATTTTAAAATACTTAATGTTTAATACTTATCAATAAAAGGTTTCTATTTGCAATTTAGCAATCTATTGTTATTGAATAATAATAATAATAATAATAATAAATCAATACTATCATAGTTTTATTTGCTTTAATTATTTTTGGCATGTGTTCTACATTCAATGGAAGAAATATGTGATGGGACGATTAGTTTTTTCTTTTTACGTTTAATTATTAGTAAAGCTGACGTTCTATTTTATACTAACTGTGTATCTTCACAGAAAAATATTAATTTATTTTTTGTATTTATTATCTGAAGCGAAATCTCTAATTCTAGTTTATCTTCTGAGCAATTTATCGTCAAGGATTGTCTCAAATTATTACTTTGTTCCACTATGACTAAAAACTTAACTTCAATTTTAAAAACAAAGATACACAGTGTCCAATGCAAAAAGCTCATTAACTAGTCATTTTATTAATCAACTGGATAAATATGTATATGGAATTTTTATAATGAAAAAAAAAAAAAAAAAAATATATATATATATATATATTGTTATTGTTTCTTTCTATAATAATAATAATAATAATAATAATAATAATAATAATAATAATTATTATTATTATTATTATTATTATTATTATTATCCTAACTGTCGACTGATGAAAAATTTTTTTTAATACACATTATCATTTAACCAAAAAGCTATAAAAATAGCTTAACTAACGTCTCAACCACAGCCCATCTTTTTTTAATTAATTACTGTATTTATATTTATTATTTATTTATTGTAACAAACCAATAACTTTACTATTTACAAAAAATTTGATAAAATAAGCTCAGTTATAATCTTAAAACACAAAGTCTTTGTATATATGGATACAAAGTTTTTAATTAATTTATTATTTTATAAATCTAAAGATATTTTTTAGATCAATTAAATATATTTAGTTGGAATTAATTGGTCAAATAGTTCCCAAAAATAGTGAAACAAATAAAATTGTAACATTGTTTCTGAAAAATATAAAAATGACATATAAAATTTGTTGTTAATAAAGTTATTGGTCTGTTCTACCAAAAATTAACTTGATAGTTATTCTTATCAACAGATTAATTTGTTAATTAAGTAATTATTTTGTTTCGATTAAAAGGCAGGATTGTTTTTATCTTTTGGATGAAAGCTATATGAAAATACATCTGTACATTTATAATATGGCACATTTTAAAATTAATAATTAATTTACCACCGTTAATCATTACAATTACAATAATGATTTAATAATAAATAGCTAATTATTGTATTAGTTATTAATTAGATTAGCTGGGTAATTTATTTTAAAATATGCAACAGCATCGGACGTTTAAGAGTGATTTACAGTAAACAAAGGTGTTTAATACTTTTAAATTATACTTGAGATTGGCAAACAATTAACAATTGTTTAATTAATACTGAATTTACTTAATTGGCAATCTCAAAATTCATTTTATAACATAAACTTACGATAATTAAACAATGGAATATAATTAATTAACATAAATAAATGTTTGAGTAATAAAATTAACAAAAATTGAACAAAAAATACTAGCTTACAAATATTAGCTCAGCGCCGTGAATTTTAAGGCCGAAAATCTTTTGGATAAAAGTTTTATAAATTTTTTTTGGCACAATTTTTTGTAAACTAGTACGAGTATTATTATTGAGCAACTAATTAAAATTAAAAAAAAAAATAAGTCAAGATATGTTTGAAATAAATCTTACGTATTACTGGCCGGCAAAATCAGTCCTGAATAAATTCGACGATATTTTTCATAATAAAAATTTAAATAATAATTAATAACAAAATTGATAGATTAATAAGAGAAGAAACAATTGCACATGTCTCATTTACCGCGGCTTTCAGTATTAGCAACGTTTCTCTGTGAGTAAATAGAGCCTTGAGCAAGCCCGCGTAGTGGTCCTTTTCTCAAGTCGGCGTTTGGACCCTTTGCAAGACTGCATGATCCTGACACCAGCGATAAATCACGTCCAACAGCCAGTGATTTTATGCTGGTTATTTCTTTAGTTAACAATAGTGTGTCTGGGCCAGCCCACGGAGCATAATCAGGCCTTAAAAATAAAATTTATTAGCAATTTTTTAAGGAGGTCCTTTCGCCATCAATGTCAAATAAAAAAAAAATTTAATATACTTACAATAATAAATCATTATCAGGACCTTTAGCTAAATCTGGATTAGCACCAATTGGTTTTGTAATATAAGGCGATTTATATTCACTGTCTTCTGTTGTACTAGTACCACGTGATATTCTATCAAAATAATAATAATTAATTAATCAAATAATTAATAAATAAAATAAAATAAAAAAAAAAAAAAAGTTACTTATGAGATTCAATTTTATTTTTCGAGCGTTTTGATTTATCAACATCATCCTTGGGTATCTTTTTAATTGGCGAGGCTGTCAATTTAATAGCTTCAGTTATTGGCGGACTGTCTTTTCTGTCATCACTTCTACTGCTGTAAAATAATAAAAGTAAACAATTGATCAATAAATAAATAAATAAATAAATAATTATTTAAATAATATACCTGTGACTACTGGATGTACACAACGGCTGAACAGCTTCTTCAGCAATCATAATATCTAATATATGAACAGCTTTTTCTTCATCGTAATCAACGCTGTCCATTGCTAGTGCTATCACTCTGTCTGGTACCGATTTATATTTTTCTATCAATTTTGTCTTTACTAAAATTTAATTAAATTAGAACTATAAATTAAAATCAATAATAAAAAAAAAAATAAAATAAAATAAATAAATAAAAAAAAAAAAACTTACACTTTGTTTTTTCTTCAACAGTTTTCATACGTGGCGGTGGCGTAGGTGTAACCTGGCTGACCTTATGTATATCTTCTTTGGGACGTATCAGTGATTTACTTGGTCCAGTTGGATTTTTCTTCTCATATCCCTGCTCGATCAATTTTTCCGACGCCTTTTGAACATTATTATCACTCTGCTCCAGTATGTCAAGCAAAAGTGTTTCATCGACTTTTGGAAACACATTTTTCAGGTACCTGGATAATATAATTAACACCGTATTAATAATTAATTAGTTCGCTTAATATTATTTTCATTTACAGTGCATTAATATTGTAACAATTTTAAAATAATTATAACTATTTGCTACAGTTTCTAAATTTTGTTGCAGGATCCATGCTAAATTTTTTTTTTTAAATATGATTAATTAAATTAGTGTTGTTAATTAATCGGTTTGTTTATTTTTTGCATTGCACATGCTAACATGCTTATTAAGGCAACCACTCACTTTAAATAAATTATAATTTTTTGTTTTCTTTAATATTTAATCCATAATTTTGAATTAAAATTTTTTTTTTTTTTTTTAAAGAAGACTATATATATTTTAAAAGAAGACAGCAGATACCTTAATAAATAACCTTTAGAAAATTTATTTTTTCCATAAAACATCCAAGTCTTAAAAAAAAAAAAAAAAAAAAAAAAAAAAAAAAAAAAAAAAAAAAATATTTACATGCTAGCATTTATCTAAACAAATAAAATAAATAAATATTCTAGCGCCTAAAAATAATGAATAATTTTTGGGTGATACTGGGGGGAATATATATATATATATATATATATATATATATATATATATATATATATATATATATATATATATATATATATATATATATATATATATATATATATATATATAAATAAAATACATATTTCCAAAAGTATATATTGTTAAATAAACCTAAGTTTCATTTTTGGGGAGTGTGGTGTTGGCCTTGCACCACGCGGTGGACTCAATGTTATAGCTGCATGTATTGCATGAGCTGGTAGACGCCATCTCGGAATAGCGTAATTAGAATGTACTCCGACGGGTGTACATGGACCTGGTGCGCAAAGTGGATTCTTCTCAATTTGTAGCGCACTTACAACCAATGCTGGTCTATTATTATATCTGAAATAGATTCGCTCAACAACTTAGCATCTAAACCATCGCTCCTTTATTTAATGTTAATTTTTTAGTAAGTTAGTTTTCATTTTTAACCTACTACAAAAAATATTTTATGTAGTATTTTATAAATACTTACTTTTTCAGAAGGAGACGAATGTGAGTGTCGGAAACTGTTGGGAAAATACCATTTATTTTGGCAACTTGCAGCTCGACGTCCATTCCTTGGATGAATGACGTTTCCAAATTCTTTATTGGTGTCGGTGAACCTATTGTCATATCACCGAATTTATTTGTTGTCGCACTTATTGATCTTGATGTTGACATTGGTGTCTTTAAGTCCTTTAAAAATAATATTTACAATTAATTTTATTAAATTTTAATTATGTTCCTAGAAAATGATAATCATAAGCAAAAAATATTTTTCCTGGTATAAAGAAAAATTTATTAACAAATTAGTGATAAATGGATGTTGCAACACAATTATTATAATCCTTGGGGAGAATTCCGCTATTGAATAAACAAAAAATCAATATTTTATAAAACAAAATTTCCATTTTTAAGATTACACTCGGATGAGTCATCAATATTATATAATCAATCATCTTAATGACCCAAGTAATAAATTATGTAACCCAAAAAAAAAAAAAAAAATATATATATAAGTTTGTTTCACACTATTTAGCTGATTGTTCTCCAAGAGGTTGTTAGAAACAAACAAAATATGAAGACTAATCAAGTTCTCTGTGCAGTTGCAGTAATTGCATTTTTTTTTTTTTGTATTATTTCAGCGATGAGCTATCGTGTAAGTAATTCATTTATTTTTTTTTTTATTTTAGAATTTTTTTTTTTTTTTTTTTTTTTTTTTAATTCTAGGATGATACTTTTAGATTATGATTGTTTCCCAGGTTACATAAAAATTAACTTGATCCACCGGAGTCCATTGCACGAAGTAACAATTTCAACAAAGTCATTCCAAACTTCAGAATGTTCAAAAAAATTCATGCCCGGAGAACCTGCGGTTATGGAGATAAATTTTAAAAAATGGACAGGTGGAGCTGAAAACTTCAAATTGAATATCGGGAAATACAAGCCCGGTGAAATGGATCCATCATTGTACAGTTTGGATATTAACTGTGAAAAACCTATTGCTTAATTTTTTATTATATAATAATTGTTTTAAAAAATATTCAATAGAAATTAATTTGAAAATTTTTTTAATTAATCTTTTAATGTACCAGCAAAGTTTAATAAATCCAATTTATAAAATAAATATTTTTCTGATGCATAGAAAATTTTTAATTGATAAAATTTATTTAAATAAAATAAATTAATGATAAAGCTTAGAAAAAAAATTGATAAATCAAAGTTTAAACGCTAGATAATTAAATCAATGTTACTATCATCAGTTATCATGATGATGCCTAGTGACAAGACACTTATCGATTTTTTATAACTTATATAACGTTAAAAATTATTTATATATAAAGACTAATGTTGTTATTTTGCATCATTGACTGTTGGTTGATGAAAAATAAAATATGAAGAATTTAATTTTTGCAATTTTAACAATATTTGGTGTAATTACAGCAATTGATCTGCCAGTAAGTTTAATTATTATTGTTTTATATTATATAATTAATCATATCGATTTTAGGTCAGTGAAAATTTAAATTATCAATGCTTGGAATCATCTGTCAAGCTCAACTTCAAGCGTAAATCTCAATTTCATCAAGTGACACTTAGTACAAATTTATTCCGGGTTAAAGAATGCAATAGAAAATTTTCAATTGACGAGCCGACGATAATAGAAATCAATTTTGACAAGTGTACTCTGGGAGCTAAAAATTTCTTTATTAATGTAGAAGAATTCAAGCCTGGAGAAATTGATTCTTTACTCTACAGTTTGCCAGTTTACTGTGAAAATTCAGCTACGTTTTATTCAAGATAAAATTCGCTTAAATAAATTATCTATTAAAATTTGTAGCTGTAAAAAAATTTTTTGTTAGTTTTTCTCATAGATTTATACATTAAGGAGGTCCTTTTGCCATCAATGTTTAAAAAAAAAAAAAAAAAAAAAAAATATTAGACTATGCATAAAATTAATTTCTATCAGATAGTTAAATTCAACTGGAGCAAAAGGACCTCTTAAAAAAAAATTTAAATAATTTGTATTTACAAAATGAACAAATTAAAAAGCATACCTGCAAACATGGTAAAAAAGCAGACTGTGGATTATTGTACGGTGATGGATAAACTTGCGGTGCTCGGTGTGTTGCAGAATAAACAAAGCCACCACCAATATTACCGCTCTTAATATTTAATAATTACCGGGGTTTTTTTTTTTTTTTTTTTTTTTTTTTTTTTAAATCAATCATCAATAGATGAGTTAGTAAATCCAATAGCAGCGTTAAAAAAAAACAAACCCACTCGTTATGTCAAAGAAATTATTTATCATGCTTAATTACTCATACGCATGTAATTAATACAAGTAATTTTTGTTAAATTTAAAAATTTTTTAAATTATTAAATATGTGCTACATTAATTTTAATTTTTTTGTTAGCATTACCTGGAGCGGTATAGCTTCATGAGAATTTCCATTTGATGAATTTGTACCTGTCGAATTTTGCTCGTGAACATATTGTGCGTATTGCCAATATCTTACGCGCGGATCTTCCCATGATGTTGCACAATTAAAGTGATTTATAAAATACCTGGAAATAATAAATTACATTATAACTTAATCCAATTATAATAACAATAATAATAAAAACAACAGTAATAATAATAGATAATTTTATTAGGATTGTATGGGGGAGTGGGTGTTGCTTTAAAATTATGTAAATAAAAAATATTTAAAAGGTAAATTAATAAATAAAAAAAAAAAAAAAAAAATGCAAGAGGGTTCTTTAAAGTTGTTAAAATAATTTAAGAGGTTTTAAATTTACGGGCGACCACTTCTTATATCATATCTGCACTCCCAACCAGGTGGTAATTGACTCCTGTCACTTTGATCCGCCATTTTTTTATTTTCCACTACCTGACGTTTACGTTTACACTCGTAATAACAATGGGATGAGGTTAAATAGGGGGGATCATTTTTTAATGAGGAAAAATTCATAATGCTGAAGTTAGCCGTCAGTTGTCAATTTTAAAAATTTTAATAAAAAATCAATTACAATAAAAAAATGCTTTTAAAATTTATCTTTTGTAATTTTTATTAATTTTCACATGTGCAATTTTTTAATTTAATTTTTTTTTTTTTTATAATAACTGTATTATTATAAAATTTTTAATATCCGCCAACTTCAGTGTTATGAAAATTTTAAAATTTTTCTACAGATGACGCTCGAGATGGAAATGTCTTTTAAGCGCGAAATTCAAATGTCTTTTTAAATTAAAAATTCATATTTTCAACTAAAATAATTTATTTAATATTTATTTCAAGTGTATTAAATGTAATTAATTATTAATATAAATTTTTTTGATAAATATAAATTAAATATATTATTCTAGCTTTCTTAATTTACTTATTATTATTTCTTTAATTGCTAAAAATGAAAATAACTTAAAATAAAAAATTAACATCATAATTTGAACAATTTATTGTACCTAATTTAATATAATTAACTTGAAAATAATATGAACAATAATTACTCCAAAATAAAATTTAGAATTTATCATTTAAATCAGCAATTGACTGTCTTTTAATACAGCACATTGAATAAATAAATACAGTGAAATTTAATATTATATTTACAAATAATACGAGTACCGGTTGACGGATGAAAAAATATTTAAATGAGGTAGCATGAAATAAATTATCTTTTTTACATGTCAAAAAATATCTAAATTTTTCTTAAAATGATAAAATTATTGCTCGAGTACTTTTTTCTCCTAACGATAAAATTATTTGTTTTCAGCATCCGCGATAGCCTTCCTCTTGGGCTTGGGATTCAAGATCCAGTGGTCTACCATACCGTAGATCATTCCGATTCCTAGACTTCCGACCACCACAGACTGGGCTGTTACACGGAGCTGGATTAAAAATAATGAAGGTGGTGAATCTTTAGGTCTTTTTGCGAATCTGTATCCTCCTATTACTGCTGTTGCTATGAAGCCAGCGACTCCTGTATAATTATAATTTCAGAAAAATAATTACTCTGAATAAAAATAATTTTCAGAAAAAAAAATTGTTTAAAAAAAATAAAATATATCATTTTTAAATGTTGAATTTTTTTAATAAAAGATTTGTTATTGACTTACCAATCACAAGAAATGGATTGCCCGAAAAACTTCTCCACATTTGTTGCGTAGGTGTTTCATCAACAATTATTTCTCTGCGACGGTCAACCATTGTTAATAATTATTAATTATTAATTAATCAGTAAACTTTTTCTCTTTAATTCGAGTGTCTTATTTTTACGACGCTATCACTGAAAATTAATTAAAATATTGTTAATAAATTTATTTAATTATGAAAATTAAGTTAGCCGACATCTAAAAATTTTTAGAACTTTTTTTTATTAAAAAAAAAAAAAAAAAAAAAAAAAATTAAAAAAATTAAAAAATTAAAAAATGTCGGCTAATTTTATTATTATTATTATTATTATTATTATTATTATTATTATTATTATTATTATTATTATTATTATTATTATTTAATTGTGCAATGTTACGTTACATTACGTCACAAAATATGAAATATTAAATTTTAAGGTTAGAATAAAATTAAAATTAATACAAAATCACAGAAATTAATTAAAAAAGTCTATCAATTAGAACAAAAATGTTTTCAATTATTCTAAAAATAAAAAAAATGAATTTTTTTTTTCTAATTTTTGAAACTTAATAGAAAAATTTATTGAAAATTTGTAATTAGCGTTCACTTAACAGCAAAGTTCATCACATGGTGATAATTTATAATTTTTAATCACGTGTTAATCTAAAACAAATTGATTGATTAAAAATAATATTACGTCCTTAACCTTGGCGAGAATGAGGACAAAGTCAAAAATTTCTTTTTTTGCCTAGTTTTTTTAATTTTTTAGCAAATAAAAAAATTATTAATGTGCAGTTAATGTAACTAGTGTGATTTTTTTTAGATAGAAATTTATATTAATTGAATTTTTACATACCATTTGTTAATAAGCTGTCAATTAATGAAGCTACAACTCTGAGACTCTATAATCAAGCTGTCCGTTGAATGAGACTGGTAATTTGGAGTTTGCGCAAATAAATTTATATGTGAAAGGAGTCACGTCATAAAAATGTGTTTCCTGATGCTACAATGACGTCAAAATAATTATTTTTAAGTAAGAAAATTTAATAATTAATTTTTTTTTTTGTTTTAACAATTACAATAAAAAATAACACTGAAGTTAGCAGACATTTAAAATTATTTTAGAGTTTCATAATAATGCAATTATTTAAAAAAATAAAAAAAAAAAAAAATATTAATTAATTAAAAAGTTTGACATGTAAAAATTAATAAAAATTACAAGTGAAAATTTTTAGAAGTTTTTTTTTTTTTTTTTTTTTTTATTGTAATTGATTTGTTGTTAAAATTTTTTTAATTTACAGCTGACGGCTAACTGCAGTATTATAATTTTGAATATTTCGCGGCATAATCAGCGCCACCTACAGAACCAAAAATGAACTAAAATAATAACCTTAATTATTTTTCAGATTAGTAAAAAACGCCATTAAATAAAAGCATTCAGTGATTTCAAAAGCACATGTGAGTTTAACCTTAAAAAAAAAAAAAAAAAAAAAAAAAAAAAAATTATTTTTATTAAATTAATAAAAAAATGGGAGTAGAAAATACCGAGAAAGATGTAAGCATCGACGTAGGAAGTTTGTGCGTGTTTGACGACACCCCAGTGGACACCGCGAGTCTAAAATCAAATGGGAGTGATTATTTAAAAGCATTGACCCAGAGCAACACGCAATTTTTGATAAATAAAATCTGGGAATTGCCAGTGAAGCGTGTTGATGAGTCGATCGTAGCGGAGCTTCCTAAACCGACGACATGCATACCACGTGGTAGAGTGGTGCCGAAGCTGAAGCCGCTGACCAAGTGGGAGAAGTTCGCCAAGGAAAAGGGAATCCGCAAGCAGAAGAAAGGCAAGTCCAAGCTGGAATGGGACGAGGAACTCGGTAAGTGGATTCCGCTATATGGGTACAAGAAAAATAAATCCCTAGAGCAGAAGGACTGGTGCGTGGAGATCAACGGTAAGGATGACAATCCCATCCAGGCGGGTCTTAAAAAGAAAGAGGAACGAGTCAGCAAGAATGAGCTCCAGCGACTCCGTAACATTGCTCGTGCTAATGACATTAAGCTGCCCAAGGTCGGGCTTCCCAGCGACGAGAAGTTCTCCAGTTCCAAGCAGCTCACTGTGGCCACCACTGTCGCCAGAGTCTCCACGGCATCCGTCGGTAAGTTCCAGGGGAAATTGCCCAAGGAGAAGGACGCAAAGGACAAGCTTCTTCACCAGGTCCCCGGGTTGACAAAGTCGCGCAAGGCCGTCGCGATGAACCCTATTGATGAGCGGAAGATCAACTTCTCTCTGGTAAATGATATTATCAACAAGAAGACTCACAACGACATTGTTAATGTCCAGACTGCTAACCAGGTAATCAGGGAAGCTGACAGTGAATACTCTGCCAGGAAGAAGGGCAAGAATAAGGGCGCTGGAAATAAATCTGGAAAGAAACCTAAAGCTGGTAAAGGAGAGCGCAATTTGAAAAAGAAAGTTGGCGGAAGAAAACGACGATAGATCTTTGTAATTGTTTTTTTTTTAATGGTAAATAAAATATTTAATAATCCAAATCTGGAGTTTTTTTTTTTTTTTTTAATTATTAAACAGCTATCCAATTTTAAATTAAAGTTAACTGTTATCTGATTAATTTTTAACAATTAATCTGCTAAATTAATTTACAAAGGATGCTGAAAATATAAAATATGGTAATTATAAATTTTTTTTTTCAACTTTTTATTCAATTAACATTAAGTAAACATGAATAACAATAAATGATTAATGATTAATGATCATGATTTAATGAAAATACTAATTAATAATCAATAAATCAATTATAATATAATAATTACAATAATCAATAAAAAAAATTACATTATTAGTTAAATTTAATAATTTTTAATCACACACTCATTCATAATTAATGATTATATTTTCTATATAATTGCACAATTATTTACAACAACGGACGTGTTTTTTTTTTTTTTTTTTTTTTTTTTTTTGTTTTATCAACAATTTTAAGCTTTACAATAATTTAAAATTTATTAATACAATTTAAAAAAATTATTAAAAGAAAATTTTAATTATAAACGGCGAATATATTTTCATTCTAATTTTTGTCTTATTCTCATTTATTTTATTTATTAAGTTTTAATTAATTAAGTCTTCGAAATATGATTCCTAAACACCGATTCTACTATACGATTTTTTTTTTTTTTTTTTTTTTTTTTTTTCTATTTGTTAATTTATTATACACATTTTATTTTAAGTGATAATGAGCGTTTAATACTCTATAGTCGTTTTATATTTATTTATTATTTTTTATTAAATATACTAGTCACAAATTTTCGCGCTTGATAATTTGTTTTAAGTTTGATATTTTTTACTCGTACGTAGACACCAATTTACTGGCATATTCTCATATATATTTTCTTATTGGCACAAATTTATTTATTTATCTGGACGATTTTCTTATGATTGTTTAAGTTTTTTTTTTTTTTTTTTTTTTTTTTAAATATGTCTTTAATATACTCATTTTGTTTTTAAATATTTTAAATTCAACAAAAAAAAAAAAATCTCTTTAATCATTAAAATTATTTCATCCCCTTTCACATAAATATATATTTATATATTTTTATTTAATATGCTTTTTGATAGATTTTTTTTTTTAGATTTGTGTAAAAAATTATTTGAAATATTTTATATTTTTTTAATTTCAATTTAGAATTTTATTTTATGATTTTTGATATTTCATTTTTTTTAAAACAATTTTTATCATTTCACTCCCGAGTATTTTAAAAAATTTTAATTTAATAAAATATAAAAAAAAAAAAAACTCAATTTTTTTTTTTTTCCCTCAAATTTCCAATTAAAAAATTAATTTAATAGCTTTTTTAAAATGATAAAAATGATTTACACTTTTTAAGTAATCATGCCTTAAAAAAACCAAAAAATTATAAAAATAATTTGGCATTAAGCAATATCGTTAATCGTTAAAAGTAATAAAATTGTGATGAATAAATTTATTTAACGTTATTATAATTAATATCAATCGCGTATCACTGAACCCAGGTGGCTGGTACCCACTGAGGTTCTCTCTCCAAAGAATTTATTTCGGTTAAAAGTTGATTATAAGCACGATCGGTATCATTATTAATAATAATCATATCAAATAAATGTCCGTATTTGTCTTCCATATCGCGTGCCTTTTCAATAATATCTTTCAGCTCGTCTTCTTTGTAATTTTCATTGTTCTTAATTCGCTTTTGCCTCAACTTTTCTAAACTAGGTGGTGCGACGAATACGACATAAGGTTTTAGATCCGAATTACGTAATATTTTTAAACTCTGCGGATGTAAATTTAATACACATATTTTACCGGAATTAACGACACTACGTATTGCTTCGATAGATGTACCGTAATAAGCTTTTTCATATTCCCCATGCTCTACAAATTTACGACCGACGATGTCTGTCTCAAACTGCTGCCGGGTTATGAAATGGTAATCCTGCCCGTCAACTTCAGAGCCTTTGCGTGGTCTACTTGTATCTAAAGTATTATTCATTTAATAAATAAAATTCATTTTAATTAAATTAATAATAAAAAAAAAAAATTAATTTAATTACGTGGTATAGCTGCAGCAAAACGTTCGCTGTCTTGCATCAGGCGTTGTCTCAATTCATGGCGTCCAATATTAGGCGGTCCTATAAGTACTATTGGCCTTTTATGACTTGCACGAGGGTAATACAATGCTACTTCTTCATAAGTTAATACTTCTTCGCTATCGTAATCTGTGGTAAGGTAAAAATTTCTTAATTATAATTTAAAAATATCATAAAATAATAAAATAAAAAATAAAATTACCATCAATCGTCGTTGTTGAATAACTAGGATAACCATCATCATTGATACTCCCACCAAATTTGGCCCTCTTCTTTTTTTTCTTTGGATTTTTCCGTGTGCACAACAACGTACTAGACTTTTTCGAGCTACTGAGTGTTGTTTTACCGCCAGTTATTGTTTGTTTCATCGACTCGCGTCTTATGTAATGATAAAAATACCAATTAATTAATAACGATCTTATCTATAATGTCGGATACAATAAATTGATACTCACTGGTGTTGAAACGCTTGGCTGGGTATTAAACCGGCTAAAGTTTGATCTTCTTCGCCTTCACGATAAGCCTGCCACCAATTAGAGTCATCTTGAGATATTACGTGCAATACATCGCCCTTTTGAAAACTTATACCCAATTCACGGCATGGGATATAAGGATCCTCTTCAGGATCGTAATCAAAGTGCGCTCTTACGTGATGTATCTAATACATTGAACAATTAATAAATAAAATTAATTATCTTCATATATCTTTTATGAGATAGAATTAACAGTTTGTTTATTTAATTTACCAAATTATTATTATCTTCGAGTCTGCTGTCACTGTTACCGCGAACGACTGACGAAGCTGGTAAAACTATAAATGTTAAGCTGCCTTGCATGCTAGCGAGTATATCGCATACTTCATTAACACTTTTGCCACGCATTTCAACGCCATTAACTTCAAGTACTTCATCGCCTTCATTAAACAACCCTGATTTATCAGCAGCGCCGCCACGGACAACGCGTCCTAAATAAAAAGAAAAAAAAAAAAAAATATATATATATATATATATATATATTTATTTATTTATTGATTATATATAGTTGATGTAAAGTATAAATGACTGGTAATAAAATAAATTACCTATGATTACAGCATCTCCTTCATTACGTACAGTAGCACCAAGTGGTTCATTGGTTTTTTCTATTTTAATTATTTTAATATTATCGGTATTACGCAACGAGTCACGCAAACTCGAATGACGACTTAATGATTGCTCACTTGCTGACGATGACAATGGACCGTCTTTTAATTGTATGCCGTCGCAATATGAAATTATTGAATCGTGAGCAAATAATAATCCTTCCATGTCATAACTGGTTAATAACCCAGTTAATTCTTCAATTATCGCTATTGTTTCAGGTGATTTAACAGTCTGCGTTATTTGACATTCTTCAAATAATTCAACGCAATCACGCGCTAAATTCGACGCGTCATCATTGTACGCTTTGTGCAATTTTCCGGTACGAAGTTTTGTTTTTATAAAATTGTGGGTCGCTAGTGCCGTCGCGAAACGACGCTGTTGGACTAATGAACGGACTGCTTCTAATTCAGCTTCGACTCCTGGTCCTGATATACCTAAGGCACCTGATAGATTCCTTAATTGTAATTGTAATCTTTCCAGAGTTGCTACCACTTCTCCGTAAGCTGAAAAAAAAAAAAAAAAAAAAAAATTATTTTGCTAATTATTATCGATATTTTTAAGATTAAAGTTTGATCACGCTCCTCTAAGCGGATTATAAAAAATAATTTAAATAGGATTAAAATTTTAAACACAGTTTTTTTTTTTTTTAATTTTTTTTAATTTTTAATAAAAAAAAAAAGTAATATTACTCAAAGAGGAAGGTTTTATATGAAAAAAGATATCCTGAAGAGAAAAATGAGGTGTGATGAACGTATTTTTTATCTCACCAAGAGGATTAAATGTGATTGAATATTACAATGGGCGGGGATTATTTTATCATAAAATAAAAATTATTTTAAAGTTTGTCTTTTTTTAAAAAAAATTATTAATGAGAAAGATGATAAATAACTTACATAAAATTTTCGGATCTTCTGGCAATTCATCAGCAGCAACTTTCGGACTAGCTTGACCCGAAGTTTGTTCTTTTTCCTTCCGTACATTCCCCGTGGTGTTTGTAACCTCATCTTGGCTGTAAGCCGGATTTTCCTGTCCAACAAGTTGTTTCGCATGGCTCTCAAGTGCATGAAGTTTCTGTGAACCGCGCAAAGATTGGTTGAGAAATTCGCGTCTCTCCTCAAAGTCTTTGCGCTGTCTCAATTGTTCCTAAATAATAAACAAGACAAATAAAGTAACCAATCAAAATACTATAAATAAAAAAAAATTTACCTTGTATTTTTGGATTGTTTGTAATTGCTGTGGCGTCGGTTGTGATACTATCGATGATTCTATTCCGGTATTACTACTAGTATTGTCATTGTTATCATTAATAGTATTATTACGCGTGGATAAACGTAGATTATCTTTTGGCGGGCGAGCCGGTGCGCGTTTTTGATCTCTGGGTGGTAATAATGGTTTAACGCCATTACCCTAAAATTACAAATCAGAATAAAATAATTTTTTTTATTATTTATTCAACTGACTCAATTCAATAATATATTATTTTTTTGTTATATTTGTTTAATCATTTTAAAATGATTTTTTTTTTTATTAGTTAGAGATTCATTTCACCGTTTTCTTTGTTCCATTTTAGGTTATGATATTTATTTCATTGTTTTCAAAGTTTTATTAATAATTTTTTAGCTGTTAATTATTTATTAAGAATTATTTCTTTGAAATAACCTAAAATTCAAACAATGATAAAAAATGTCTTTATAAAACGATGATATTAAATAATTAAAGCTCCATCACCTTTCATGCATCCGTCACCCCAAGTGATTTAAAAAAAAAAAAAAAAAAAAAAAAAAAAACTTATCCATCCCAATTACCTTGTGATCTTGATGACTATCTACTGCTTCTACATCCCGTTGTATACCATCATTTACACTTTTATTGTTATGATTATTATCATTATTACTATTATTAAAATTATTATTATTGTAATTTATAGAATCGTGTGGTGAATTAAGCATTAAAAAAGCGTCATTTGTGTTTAGATTAAAGTGACAATTACTCTTTAATGATAGTGAAGAATATGAAGAAGAAGCAGTAGAAGCGTAAGAGGGAAGCGATAGGGATTCATAGGCATTAAACAACGCGGTGTTTTCAGCATTGTCCAAGTAAACATTTACTTTGGACTCATCAAAATCCCTATCTGTACCCAAAACATCATCACCAGCCATCGACTTGATGCTGTTTCTTTTATTATCAAAGCTTTTATTTCGAAAGCTATAGAGTCTCGAGAATGACAATCCAACACAGGAATTGTCATCATCAATCATCAGTGCAAAATTAGCAGCCTTATCGTCATTAGAAAGTCTGTACGACATTGGAAGAGTTTTTCGATTTTTTAAAATCTTGTTAGGGCTGATGTTAGGAATAGTGTTAGACAATATAGAAATCGGTCGTGGTGTTGTTGTTGTTGTTGTTGTTGTTGTTGTTGTTAAAAGCTTACCCGGGTGCTTTAGACTTTTTAGTCTTACCTTTTGCCCATTATTGTCATCCAATGCAACCACACTCTCTTTAAATTTGCTTCTATTATCAATTAATACTTTGCAACAATCACTGTTTTTATCTTTCTTCCCCTCGACCTTGTTCGGAGGCGGATAAATCGGGTGGCTTTTCGTCACTGGAATAAAGTCAGGCGGACAGTCAACAGCGACCTCCCTAAACCCCCGCAAATTGCTCTTATGGCTGTCATTCCTCAAAGTGGAATACCCATTTATAGTCGGAACCTGCGGCGGCAAAGGTGGAGGAGTTGGTAACACTGGCAGGTTGCTTTTTTTCGGGGGTTTCTTGATGCTGGTTCTGGTTACAAACCCCGTGAGATCCGCGGCCAACAGATCATCGGTAGACTTGGCAGCGATTAAATCTACATCAAAGCTAGAAGTATTTTTGGGTTTCTTTTTTTTGCCGAGAGATTTTTCAGGCTTTCCGATCGGAATGATCTCGCAGTTCTTGCAATTATCTCCGATGATTCTCAGGTCTAGGACTTCATCAGACCGGATCAGCAGACCTTGGTGCAGGTCCAGTCCGTAGGCTGGATTATCAAAGGAGGTTGTTTCGCGGGTCATTCCGTAGATACTGAGATCCGGAATAGTGCGACAAGGAGAACCGAGATCTATCCTTCTTGCGTCATAGAGCGGAGACTCTTTTTCGGGGATTATAAGAGTAATGTCCAAGGCGGCCGTCGAGTCAGAGCGGCCTGATGAAGACCTAGGACTTGCGGAATCGTCGCTGCAGGTTTTGAGCATCGTGGGGTAGTCTTCTTTAGCAAAAGGATAGTCGTCGTCAATGTCAACGTTGGATTCCTTTATCTGAAGGTGAGAGTGGTTGCTGGTTGGACTGTCTATCTCGTCGAATATCGATAGGATCGGTGACTTGGTGGTGGAGTCGTTGCTCGAGTCGTTATCTGAATTTTTGTCAACTGTTATTTCAATTAGATGAGTGAAGCCGGCGGACAAATCGTTGACTGGGATCGCAGCGTCTAGGTTATTTCGCGGGGTATGATGAAGGTTTTTGTGATGATAAGATGAATCGTTTTTAATGTTTAGGGTTAGCTCGCGTAGGTCTGAAAGCGGCAAATCGACTTGCTTTCCGGGTCGCTGGTGGTGGTTGTTGTTGTTATGGTTGTTGTTGTTGTTGTTGTTGTTGTTGTTGTTGTTGTTGTTGTTGTTGTTGTTGGTTAACTTTGTCGACGGATAAACTGTTACTGCTACTGGAGAGTCGATTGTTTTTGGTAGTGGTGGTGCCGGAGGAGGTGACAGTGGTAAGATTACCTTATTATTTGCGTACGCTTGCTGGAGAAGAGTGTCGGGAACGTCGACTGGTAATTCACGGTGGTGACCTGGGGTTACCCCCAGGACCCACATCTCATCTGGAGGAATGTGGGGGCTACGTGAATCCTTTGATTCACGTAGCGATGGAGAGTTATTGTTGTTTTGCAGTTGGATGTCGTTGACGCTGGTGGCGCTGCGCCGGCGGGACCTGAAACAAATTTTTTTGATCAGTCAAAAGGTTTAAAAATAATTTTCTATAGTTATCTAGATAAAAAATTACATGATAAAGTATGATTAAATTAATTACTAACGGAAATAATTCCATTACAAAATGATTGAATTTAAAAAATAATTGAAAACCCAGCGTCTCTTTTTTATTTTTCAATTCTATTGTATTATTTTATTTAGTTCACAGTATATCGATTAACACATGTAAATGAACGCGTACATAATCTATAGATAGGAATTTGTGTTACGATGAACAAAGAAACACAACAAAAGTAAAGGGAGGACAATAGCCTAGCAATAATACACCGCTGTACCGCTGTACCGCTGTACCAGTACGGTTACGCACCAACCGTTGATTAAATAACTCTCATTCAGCCATTTTTTTATATTTATATTATCCTTTAAACACGCATGCCAACTAAATTTCATCTCCAACGATCATTTTCATTCAGCTGAAAAATTAGTAAGGTTTTTTTTAGAAGCTTTAAAAATTCCTGAGACTGAAAAAGAAATACCGTCTGGCGTCAGGGGTTCGGTTATCTTTTTTTTTTTAATTATTTTTTATTGCCTTTTTTTTTTTCAAGGTGTGTTGTATGATAATATTGAGACACTAATGCACGTGATCATTAGGAACTATTGCTCTTTGAAGTATCATCAAAGTTTCTCTTTTCTTTTATCATTATTGGAATTAGCAAGTAAACGAGGAACATGTTTTTACACATCGTTGAGTCACCAAAGCTACCGAGACGATTTCTAAATAAAAAATTATATTTTTTATCGTTATTTTCCGAAGGGTATTACTCATTGTTAATTATTAATTACATCAAGGGTTTAAATATTTTTAGTTAAGAAAAATTAGAAAATTTTCCAAGTTTATTCATGAAAATTAAATCTTATTTTTAATCGAAACAGACATTTAAAATCACCCTGACATTTCGTTAATTTAATTAAATCAAATTTAATTCTCTTTTTATGATGAGCCAGCTGTCTTTGAGTTTAAAGTTTTATTCCGTATTACCTTAAAAAAAATTCGATTATCTTATTAAACAATAAAACTAATAGTCCAAATAAAAATATTTAAGACAAATAGTTAACTTTAGATTACGAAATGACAAATTATGTCAATTTAAATTTATTTTTATCGAATCGAGCTACTGGTATAAAAATAAATTAATACAGTCACCACTCCTTGAAAAAAAATTTAAAAAAAAATTTAAGTAATCTTGAGAGATTGACGATCCCTTGGGACTCTTAATTTTTTAATAAATATTAACGATACATAATCCTACGAAATGAGTTTCTATGTGATTATATGATAAATATCTAAGGATTAAAATCAAAGTTAAGAGCGTGTGTGTGTGTGTGTTTTTATAATACAATACGTAAATAATTCATGAGCCGTGATTATTATAAAGTACGAGGATAGATGTTAGTCCCCTTGAAGTATCAAATAAACTATTCGAGTCAAGTTTTTAACCGAAGGACAAGAGGACACAACAATACAACTGAAGCACTTGTAAGTTAACAAGTGTATTATTATTATATTTTTGCGAAGATGAAAAATAACCGTGGAACTTGTTTAGAAAAAAGATCTTCCGTAGAAGAGTTGGGTGGAGATTCTACTCAAAAGACAAGTGATAAGTCAAGTAATCTAGATATAATATCACATCAAGGATCTGAGTACGCCATTGTTCATTTTTCTTGATGAACTAAAAAATTTTTCAGTGTTTTCAGTTTTTTTTTTTTTTTTTTTTAAGAATTTTATTAATTTTTGAAATTATTATAATTAAAATAAAAAAAAAAAAATAATTACAGTTAGAAAAATGAATAAATTACATTAAAATAATTAAAGTTTAAAACATACGATTTTGAGCTGTCTAGATTTTTCTTAACCAACTTAACGTGTGTAATGATAGTAATTAGATTGTTAGAGCTCGAAGCCGCTGAATGATTCAATTTTGAATTACTGTTAAAAAATAAAAACGTTTCTTTTTTTTTTTTAACAAAAATTCCACTGTAAATTTTATTTATTTTTATTCAAAATCTTTCGATAAAAAATAATTAGAGTAATTTCTTCCCAAAATAATTGAGGTATTTAAAATAAAAGGAAGAATAATTATAAGATATATTAAAACCTACCAATGCAATGTTTTGAGGATCCTCATAGTGGCTTTTAATAACAACAATCTAACAGCTAAATGAAATGCAACAGGGTATTTAATTATACTTTAATTGTTAAGTATTCTCAGCGTAGTGTGTACGTGGGCGCCTGTTATGGGTGCAGTCGTCTTTTATTTATAACTTTGTTTAAAAAAAGTAACCAAGCATCTGTGATTTAAAATTTAAATTCAAAATCGTTTAAATTCTCCATTATCCTAATTAGTATCCTTAGTAATGAGTTTGTTAGTCATGAATTTAAGTGCATTAACGTCAGTTTAGCTGTAAATATCTTACCGGCCTTTAAACCGGCTTTCCTTTTAAAAAATTCACCATTTCTAAATCTTACATGATGAAGAAATAAAAACAATTATTTAAATAAAACTATTTTCTTCACCACTTGAATTCCATTCTGTTAATTTCACTATTTTTATTTAAATATTTATAAATAAACAATTTATTTATTTATTTTTTTTTTTTCGACTACCACATTTATCACTAAAAAAATATTTTTCATTAATATTACGTCATCACATTCCAAGCAACCTGTTTTGTTCCCACACAACTACAAACTACGCACACCGTGTCAGGTTTTAAATTAAAAATTATGAATCACTCTGAACTTGGTGTCAATCTTGGGAAGAATAGTCCCAAAATTTCATTTTTCCTCCCACAAGTTTTAAAATTTCACTCTAAAATTTTTCTTCAAAAATTTTTAGCTCATTTATTTATTTAAACTTTAACAATATTTACTTCAAGAAAAAAAAAAAAAAAAAAAAAAAACAAAAAAAAACAAAAAAACTGTTCATATAAAGGTCTGTAGTGACGCTCAGACGGTTTTACACTGAGTTTGTTGGCTTCGCTGGTTTACCAGTCCCCTCGGCCACGACTTCCCGGATGAAGGTGGCCCCTACTTCTACTATAACACGGACACACATTTTTTCAATGTGTATGGATACAAATATACATGTACTTGGTTATCCCTACTACTCAAGAGTGCAGAAATGCATTCAGGTAAAAGCCTAATGCGTTTACTGTTCTGTTAATATCAATGTGACTCTCTTTATGTGCGTATTTGTGTGTACGAAGCACAATACCAGCTTGAAAATATATCTATATATTTATGTCAAAGAATCCAGAAAAATGTTAATTTTAAATAAATGGCAATAAAGCGCCCTCTGAGGGGGGCGTCTTCACTTATATTCTTCAAAATAATACTGTCAATCTTTCTTTTGAAGCGTTAAAGTCACTGCAATATTTTCTCAGATGCAACGTTTTGCTAGGATAAATTTGTATATATATATATATATATATATATATATATATATATATATGTGTGTGTGTGTGTGTGTGTGTGTGTGTGTATCTGATCTTCATGGTCATGGGAAAAAAACATAAGAGATATAATGATTACTGATATAAGGTTTTGTGTTCTTGTTTGCAAAGTGATCCTTAATTTTTTTTTTCTCTATTATTATTATTATTATTATTATTATTATTATTATTATTATTGAGATCTTCCTTTACGCTTACTTGTTTTACTATATATGTAATTAGACTCTTGCTGATTAATGAATTTTTATTAAAATGACATTAAAGTTGGTATAAAATATTCTTCAGGAAGCTAGTTGATTTTTTAAGTAAAAAGTTTTAGAAATAGAAGAGTAATTTTTTATTTCCGTAATTTTTTAGCGGAGGGTGTCACGGTTAGTTACTGTTAGTGAGAAGTTTTAATAAATTTAAACTGAAAGAACTTTTAAATTATTTAAACATAAGTTGAGAAGTTAATTTGTGAAGAAATAAAAAATGGTAATTTTTCCAAGTTACTAATTTTTTTAACTTTAATGTACGTTCATAAAAAAAGATTACCAAAGCATTATTTACTCACTGAATACTACACTCCATTTAGAATTTTAAAGTATACAGTGAGTACAATAGACTAGACCTTCGATGGTTGTAAGACCGTTTATAATTTTTCAATGACAAACTTTGTAGTATGTTGTTGAAAAAAGCTTTAAATCTTATTTGGAGAAAACTATGCAGTACATTTTTATTTTTTTTTTTTTGTTTAAATTTAAAATAAAATTGGAAGAAAATATGAGTGAGAATTTTCTCAGGGATACTCGCAAAATTTTTCTTGAATGACTCAACTGAATGATAAATAGAAAGTCTAAATGTTAATTCCAGCGTTGGAGCTAAATCTAAACTCAAACTAAACTGAGAAATAAAAGGATTTTTGTAAATCTTCTCGGAAAGACCTTTTGTATTATGTATTGGAAGAGGGTAGAGAGTATTTCAGTACAAGTTGTTTAAATTTTAAATCCTAGGTACCGAGAATAAGGATATAAATATAGAAAGGTCAAGAAAAGGACCAGTGGACCGAGGTAGGAGCCCGTTTGACCCTCTGTTCTCAAAGTAAAGTGTTTGCTGTACCCAAGCCGAATCCTACCAGCATCTGAATTGCTTTTTACCTTTTTATTTATTTATTTTAGCCATTTTGTGCTCCAGAATATTGATATTTACGTTCATTCAATATCTACCTGGTGGTATTTTTAAATTCGTTATATCCTCCATTTCTCACTAAATTATTCAACATATCTCTCTATCTCAAGAAAACACCGTCCGTTGTTTTATTAAATCAATCGATAAATTTTTTTTTACACACGTGACGTCAATTATTGTATTTTTAAATTTGTTGATTCTTTCCTTTGGCAATAAAACATTTTTCTTGTTGCTTTTAAATGTCCTGGTAATTGAAAAAAAATTTATTTTTTTATTTTTTGTACTTTATAAATTTAAATTATTATTAATTAAAATTTTTAAATAATTCGAGCAACAAACTTTTAAATATTTCAGCAAAAAAAATTTTTTTTCACATGAAATATTTTTTAATTCTTTTTCACAATTTTTTTTTTTTTTTTTTTTTTTTTTTACGAGCACACTCTGAATCTCGTATTACAAAGCTCCACATGTATTTTTTTTTTTTTATTTCCAAGGACTATTTCCACGAACAACCGGCATTCTTTGAGGTAAAATCCACACAGAAAAAAAAACTATACACAAAATGGGACTAGTATAGTATTTTATAAGTTATGTTATAAGTAATTCGATATATATATATATATATATATATATATATATATATATATATATATATATATATATATATATATATATATATATATATATATATATGAAGCCAGGTACTTACTTTTGTATAAAAACAGTTAATGTTATTATCTGTAAGACTATTAGTTACTATTATTAATGATGGTAATGATATAATAACAAAAGAAGGTATTACATAGTGTGTAATTAACAAAGTAAAATAGCGCGTAAAGTACCGAGACAATGAGAAATAAAACTAAGTCAGAATGTCATTTATCATCAGTGTGGCACCTGATATCTCTTATCTAATGTTTCACTTGTATATACATACATATATATTTATATTTAGATATTTAAATGGATGTATTTTTACACTTTGTACTGTTAATAGTATAAATATTTAAATTTAAATTGGTAATCTACTTTTGGGTATGTGCCGCATTTTTTTCTAATTATTCGCAGTCATCATTTTTTTTTTTTTTTTTTTTTTTTTAATTTTTAATTTTTCTTCTCTTGATAAACTTTAATAAAAAAAAATTCTAAATACCATATTTATGGGCTGAACCAAATTTCTCCCTAACATTAATTTTAAATCAACAAATCATGTATAAAAACAAATTTTTAAAGAATGTTAATTATAAAATTAATAACACCCAACATAAAAAAATAAAAGGTTAATATTTTAGAAGATTATTAGCAATAAAAAAAAAATATGGATTTTATGTGAGCATATGTTTGTAGGATTTACCCCAACTAATACCGAAGTCGGTGTCCGGATGACTCATCCGAGGAGGCGTTCCATTCAGGGCCTCAAGACCCCTAAATTAAAGAACAACATTACATTAATACAATATACAGGGGAACATACATACGCGCGTATGTAAGAAGAGCAGGTTGAAAGTTACGGGTGAAAAGACCTTATTGTACGTTATAAGTCGTAGTCATTTTTTGTTGGTATAAGTCCGTAGGTGTTGAAAAACATAATGTTAAATTTAAAGGGGCCACGCATGTATAGTAGTAGTAGTAGTAGTATAATAGTATATAGTAGTTTGGTAGAAAAAGAGGGCCCGGGTTTCATTCGTACTGGGGTTTCCGGCTGTCAGGTGTATTTTATTATTTTTTTACGACAAACTCAAGCTCCACTGACTATCAATGCTCCTCTGTTTGTTAACGCAGGTGCTTTACCAATACTAACATCAGATATTTATATCTTAAAAGATGGGGAAGTATCAAAGGAGTTTTACTAGGAATTTAAAACCTATCCTAATGGAAAATTTTAAGATCAGTATCTATTCACTGGGATTTTTTGGTTTTCATCTATTCTAAATCTTGCTTTTTTATTTTGGTAAGAAATTTCAGGGAAATTACTGAAAACATTTTATTTCTTCCCACAGATTTGAAAATAAAATTAGTATAAAAAAAAAGTTTAAAGAATTGATACAAGATTGATACAATGGCATCCACTTTTAACGGTTTATATCAATTATTATTTATAAATTGAAACAAACACATTATACTCAGTAGCGGTAGATAACAAAACAGATGTTGATAAAGTGAATCACACATCAGAGTGTTAAGATAATATTTTGATACATTTATATATCCGCTGGATTAACGCATGGCCTCAATTGGGAGATAAACAATTAATTTAACAAAACAAATATTTACACCAATCATCATAATAATCGTTATATCCACTAAGGTTGGCTCATTCAACCAGATAAATGTAATTAAAAAGTATCATATAACCTACAAGAGCAGCTTAAGCGACGATTAAAAAAAAAAAAAAAAAAAAAAAAAAAAAAAAAAAAAAAAGGCAGATCCAGGAGAAAAATATAAAGGCTTATATTCATCTGCATGTGAATACTCGTATATCTCTTTGTCAATTGACGAGGACCATTCCTATTATGAGCCTATGAATAAATTATAAATACAAGAAAACACTTTCTTTGTATCGGGATATAAAAAGAAAATGTGCTGGGCTTAAATAGTTTGAGGGCGAGTTTCATTTTCTTCGTGCCAGTTAAAATTATCAATAAGTTAATGTTTTAAATAATTATAAATTACCTGCAAATAGGTTCTGGATTGTCGGTACTCAGAAAGTCATTAATCGCTGAAGAAGTTGAACCACGTGGAGATCTTGGTCCACCTTCTGGTTCTCCGATCAGTACTTCTGTTCTGCCATTTTGGAACGGGCTACTCGAACGTCTTTCGCCTAATTTTGACGTTACTGATGGATGCTATTTTTAATTTAATATTATTAATACATATCAAAAAAATAATAATAATTTTTAAACATTCATAATTAATTACCAATAATTTTGGTTCGTCAGAATAATTTCGTTGTTTTTCTAAAACTTCTTTGTTACTATAATGATCATCCTTACTTATCAACACTTCATTATCATCGTTACTTATACTTTTTGGCACTGTTCCATTGCTTAATTTCGAGGATGGAGTACGGTTCACCGTTTGTCTTCAAATAAAACACAAAAAAAAAAAATTAACTAACATATTTAAAAAAAAAATTAAATAATTAAACTTACCCATCAGCAAGTGTTACGGTAATATGATTTGGATTATTAGAATCTTTATTTATTGGTGTTTCGATTTTGCTTGTCGATGCTGATTTTTCTTCATTGATCTAAAAAAATAAATCAGTAATTATTGATGATTAAGCTCTTTATCACCAACGCCCACTATTAAAAAAATTTATTTTAAAAATACTAGTCATCAACTCAATCAAAATTTTACATAATTAATTATTACAGTTAAGATTTATCTAATAATAATGATTTAAATAATTAAAAAAAAAAAAAAAAAAAAATTAATTTTTACATAAAATTGTAGCAGTGACCTTTGGAATTTTTTTTTTTAGTTTACGCTAAGTGAGTTTGAATACCAAATAAAACTTATATAACGTCGTTTTGATCCACAGATTTAATTATCGTGGTATGTGGTGTAATTACACTACAATGTAGATATGTACATACATATAGAAATATAAAAGAGATTAAGATCAGATAAAGATAAGCGATAATCATTAACTCATATATATATATATATATATATATATATATATATATATATATATATATATATATATATATATATATATATATATATATATATATATATAAGCATATAAATTACTGTGCCAATGGATAAAACTGCAATTTAGTTCCACTGTATATTTACGTTTTTTTTTTTTTCTGCTTTTCCGTTTTCGATAAACAATTACCGATTTTATGGGCATAATTTAATAATCATAAAGCAGTTAACGTTAAATACAAAAAAATAATTTCAACAATTAGCGCTTAATTTTAATGGAGTATTCTCAATAAATTAAGTAATGAAATGTAAAATAATAAAAAATAATATAACTTTTTCATTATCTTACCTGTTGATGTAATATTGCCTGGATGTCACGTGGTTTTACTTTTTTTAATGCTGGTAGTTTTTGCAAACGTTCTCTTGCGCCTCTAAAAAATATAATTTCATTAAAATTATTTTTTTTTGTTTTTTTTTTTTTAATTTTTATTAAAATATATTAAATAAATAAAAATGTACCTTTCTAATGCAATCACCCAGGCATCACGTATTTTATCAGCATTTGGACCATCCAATTCTTCTAGGGACAATTAAACAGTGATTAGAAATCAAATAAATAATAATTAAATAAAAAAAAAAAATTACCATCATCTTCATCAATAAATTTAAAATCTTTATCAAAAAATAAACTATTCCTCTGATGATTATCATCATTGATTATTAATTCTTTATCATTGAAAGTTAATTGATTATTATTTTTTTTAAGATTATTATTGTTACCATCAACGCAACATATAAATTTTTTAAAAAAATAATTTTGCCAAAAATTATTGTACTTATTCATATTTAATGATTATTTTTTAGCGACACGATAGTTTTATTTATATTGTGATTGCCACAGCGATTTAAATAAAAACACACAAACTTTATTTGTATTTTAAAATAGGAGTTTGTTAAAAAGATAAGTTAACTTTATCGTTTTGGATGTGTTTAACAGTAGACATTATTTTACATTGAAGCTGAATTAGGTTGAGCAAAGAGCCCATTTATATTTGGAAGCGCGATTCTTTTTGGGATAATAAAAGAGTAAAAAGAAAATCAAAGAGAAAAAAAAAAAAAAATCCAACTCGAGATGAGTGAAAAGACTCGAGATTACTAAGAGCTCAAGAATATAATTAAAACGAAAGGAAAACAGTATATTAATATTAATATTTATATTTATTATCATAAATACTAACTTTTTTTTAAATTTTTTTCTTTATTTACTCCAATATTTTGAATTTTAATTCATTAAATTTGTTTACCAGAAATATCGGGTTAATTACATGTTAATTATTAATTAAATTATTTTATTATTAAAATTCTGCTGGGTAATTTAAAAAAAATTACACGTCTACACCATAGTTATTATTAACTTTCAAAGTTAATGGCTTGCTATTATTGGATTTTATCGTAAAAGTCATCCGAGGAATTTTTTATTCTTTTATTTTAATCTAGCGAATTTTATTTTTAAATGTCTCGACTTTTTGTCCAAGCGATTTTAATATATTCTTTTAAGTTTCAATTATATAATCGCCTGAAAAATTCAACAATTGTTTAAAATTTTTGCGCTGGGTGGCAGTAGTGTCACTTTATCTAATTAAAGAAGAAGTCAGAAGCCATGTTGTTTAATTTTTCTTCTTTTTAACCTTTGATTTTTTTTTTAATAGTATATTTTTAAAAGAAGAAATATTAAAAATTATTTTTTAATTGAAGTTGCGCCATAACCTCAAATGAAAATCATTAATTTGTAAACAATCAAATTTTTTTAGAATTAAATGTAATTAAAAAAAAAAAAAAAAAAAAAAAAAAAAAAAAAAAAAAAAAAATTATTATTAAAAAAATGGACTTAAAATAAATTAAAAATCCAATTTTTTTTGTTAAAGAAAATTAAAAAATTGTCAATTGACAGCTAACTTTAATGTCATAAAAAATTGAAGTAAATAAATAATACAATAACAATTCGCCATTACTTTTCGGTCTTCGAAAACCAGTTTCCTAACTGTAAAACTCATCGGCCTATCATCCGATCCCATTCAATCGAATTTAATATCACACATCAGCATTATTAACTCCAAATCCACTTACTGGAATTAAAAAAGAAGAAAACTAAATCATAGCACAAAAATAAATTTGATACTTAAATAATAAAAAACAAAATGTAAATCCATATGTTTGTTTCCGATGTGTTAAAAGCGTGGCGGAACAAGTCACGGTTCATATCACTAATTACAAATTAATCTAAAACTTGTAGAAAAAAGTTCTGCATATGTTAAAAAAAAAAAAAAAAAAAAAAAAACTTTTTGTTAGTTAATTATTAGTTAAAGAAGAAATTCTCTTTCTCTCACCTGTTGTAAAAATTATTAAAATATTTCGCACAGTAATAAATAGTTGGTCCGATTTTGCCCGTAAAAAATAATAAATAAATAAATAAATAAATAATTAAACGGAGAAGAATTTAGACGATAAAAATTTTTAATAAATAATAATGAATCACGGCAGCGTAATGGTACATCGACATGAAAGTCCATACTACGATACCGTACAGTGTAGTACAGGGTATATGTATATGTAAAGGTAATATATAATAACATTCGAAGGTTGCATTCCCGCCTTACCGGTATTTATTCTATTCAATACAAATTGACCTATTATTTTTTATCTCCGTCTCACTTGTATTCTGGAAACTATTTATTATCTCTATTTATAACTGATAATACACATTCACCGTGCACCATACATCTAAGTAGTGTATGTAATATTTATATACATGTATGCACGCCAGTCATTTTTATTTTCACCTGAAAACTCGTGAGCTATTTACCTTGAATCGTGACTCACGGAAACGACCGACAAGCTCAAGAGAAGGATTCTTACCGATTGGACCCGAACTGACCCGAACTTGATCAACGAGTCCCAGGTTTACGGACAAACACGAGCCATGGCGACAACGCCCGAACTGATGTCTGTATTTTTTATTATTTAATTATAATAATAATAATAATAATAATAATAATAATAATTATTTGTTTAAGAATTATGAACTTACTCATTTTGTGGCCCGCTCTTCTAGTCACCTGGAGACTGATTGTTCCTGATCTGATGCACTGTAATTAAAAATTATATTAATTTATAATTTGTTTTATTTTTTGACATGTTTTTTAATTTTATTTCAAAAAATTTTAAATTCAATTTTTAAATAATCTCTTTCATTGATCTTCATTAATAACTCATAACCTTTAAAAAAAACCTTACCATTTTATATATACACTTCCCATTTGTATTCTATTTTTTATAACCTCATTCTGTGACATTAAACCTACTTTTCAATACAATAGAAATAAAAAAAGAAAAGAAAAAAAAAAAAAAAAGTGAATTTAGATAACAAGCGTCACAGTTTTAACAATCAATCTAAAAATACGAATTCAATCATAGAGATTAAAAAAAGTGAGGTTAGATCAATATTTTAATCTCCAAAAATTTTTTTACAGATAAAAAATTTAAATGAAGATCACCTGATGAATGTGCTGACTAACTTCAGCATCAGTAGCATTTTCCAGCGTCCGTCCGTTGACCTCCAGAATTTCGTCGCTGACTTCCGGATACTCAGCGTTGTCAGCTGACGATCCTTATAAAAAAAATATTAAAATTTAAAATATTAATAAAACAATTTCTAAGCTTGAAAAGTAATTGAAGGATGAAATTTTTAATATCCACTAGCGGCGTAGCGTAAAAAAAAACTCATGTCAGGTGTTACGTCGAGTATTATTAATTTATGACCTATTTCTTGTTTAATAATAGTGAAGTAAAAAAATCAATTTCTAATGTGCATTAGAAAATGTTATTTAAAAAAAATCTTACCATATAATTTAATTTTTTCATTGTCGTTAATAAGGATGATGACGTATCCACTGAGATCAACCATTTTAATAATTTAAACACTTAAACTATGAACGATTTTTGATTGAAAAAAAATTATAAAGAATAAATCTAAAATAAAATGGACTTTTGTTTTTAATTGCAACCACTTGTACTTGAGATAAAAAGAGTACTTGAACTCTTGATTACTCCACCCCAATGGGGATTCACTATCAAAAGTGTCATTCATTAAATATAAATATAAATATAAATAAAAAAGAATTTTTAAAAATAAATTCAAGTATTTTCACAATAAAAATTAGATAAAAATCTTCGTGTCCACCAAACATTTATCACAATAATAATCATGGTTGCGTTTAATAATTTTATTTTAATAATTGTTTATTGTTACGGTTATTGTTATTAGTTTAATAAAATTGGAAGACGTCATGGAAGACGTCGATTATTATCAGCTAATTCAATCTGTAAAATTTTTAAGTTGGGCGTTTTCGAGAGTTTCGGGGATTTATTGTGGGAATCTTATCCAGGGACAAGTGTGTGTCCAGGTGTGGATGATTTATATAGCTTATTATTAATCTACTCTGTGCCCTATAGCCCTATAGCCCTATTTGCAGTTATAGTTAGCAGTCTGTCTTTCATTTGTAGACGATCAAAGTTGAGCAGTAACGGTGATAACGACCACAACCGATGGACAATTCGGCAGAAGGATGCGCGCGCTTTTACGACGACGCATTATTGTTTATTTCTTTTATGTTAATAGTTAACCGGGAAATTATAAATTTATTTTATTACTTCAAGAGAACTTCCAGGGTGTGGAGCTGATAATTAGCTAGCTTTTTATGAACTAAACTTTGATTTTTAATTAGTTTTAAATTTAATAAAATTATTAAAGAAGAAATTTAAATTCATTAAAAATTTTAATTTTGCATTACAATTAAAAAAAAAAAAAAAATTCAAGAACAATTTAACTAATAATAAAAATATATTATTTATAAGAATTAATAACAATGGACGTAAAAATAAAAAAAAATTCTAACAGAAACTTTCTACAAAATCCCGTCTATATATTAAGACAGTCCTTGAATAATAAATTTATTGATCTATTAACCAGATATATTGTGCCCGATATATAAAAAATTTCTAATCCCCTTAATTTAAACGACTCCATAGATTACCCATAAAAAAATCCCTTAATATTTACCGATAAAAATAACCGATCAATAATCTGAAAAAACTTGACATCAAAAATCAAAAAATTTCTTCAATAAAATTTTTACTTAATAATAATGTTTGGCACATTATTAATTTATTTTGAATATAAATTCCCGTTCCATTATATTATCAAAACACTCAACTGATACTGATACTGTGAGAGTAATAATTTTTACAATTATAAACATTGTATTTATTTTGTATCTGGCTAGTTTTTTTATAATTATTTTTGTGATTATTATTAGAGATTATCATATTTAATCAAGTCGCACAAACCGAAAAGGCACCACGATTGCCACTGAACACCCCGGGATGAAAAAAATTAATCTAGAAGACACTATCATCCCTTTTTGATACTCTACTATGCACTATACACTATATACAATACAAACCCCTATCAGGGCGCAAAATAAAATATATGATTTGAGTTTGCGCAGTTATTTTAGATAATACGCATGCGTAATTATTATTTTCACGTGAATTTCTTTACCTTTTAACACAGGGGCGGTTTTTTCCATTTTAAATTATTTTTCTTTACTATCAACAAGTAATTAAAATAATTATCTTTAATTATATAATATTAAAATTTATAACAATATTCGTTTTTATTTTTAATAATATTTTTACTAATAGAAAAAATCTTAAAAAATTATTAATTAAGTTAAAAAGAAACTTACCTTTAGTTGGTGCTGTGGCGATAGTGTATTCTTCTTAAAATTTGAGATTTTGTTGTTAAGATTAATGCAACTTGATACATAAAATAAAATCCTTCAAAAAATAAATTTATTATGAAAAATTATATCACTAAAATTAATTAAAAAAAAAAAAAAAAAAAAAAAAAAAAAAAAATAGAAATTATTTTTAATTTAATACTTTAAAAACTGAATATTAAAAAATGAAGAATATAATTGTTTGATATACTCTATTCCAGTGGCGGCGTAAAAAACTTATTCTTTAGCTTCTTATTTCTTCAATAAATAATTAATTTAAAGGGTTGGAATTATTAATATTTAAAAAAAAAAAAAAAAAAAAAAAAAAAATTAATTCAAAAAATATTTTGGTGTAAAATTTTTATTTTAAAAAATACCAATAAAAAATTTATAAAAATTTAATTAAATTAAAGAACAAAATGACACTGGACATCATGCTAGAGACATTATAAATAAATAATTACAAATAAAATCATAAAAAAGTAATTTAAACTTATCACTTTACAAGGGTAAAGCACGTTACCATTTGTTTTATTATCTATGAGTGTCTTATAATTAAAAAAATTAATTTTTAAAAGTTACAAAAATTCAAATGAATATTTATCAAAAAGATAAACTTAATCACAAACAATTCTTAAAGTCTAAAATACATAAATTTTACTATTTCAGTCTTAGTTTTAAAGCAATAAATTTAAAAACTTTGATAGTTTAAAAATTAAATCTTTGTCAAAATTTAAAATTCAATAATTAGTTACTATTTACAAAATTTACAAAATTAATTAAATCTAAAGAAATTAATCGTTAAAAATATAGGTATTGTATCATCAATATTGCAACCTTGTATCACAATAAAAATTATAATCCTAATTAATTAATTATTTCTAGCTCTATCATGTCTATGATATCTAGTTTGTCCTAAAGAATTATTATCAAGTTGTATAGCATTATTTGGCACAGACGAACCTTCAACTCTGATAGCAAATTTAGGGAGATCCATATTAATAGGAACTCTGGTAACAGGTTCAGGATTTACTGGATTATTATTCGAAGGTTTTCTATTTATATACTCTTGGGGAGTAATTTTTTTATGCCTCTTGGCGTAATTTTCATGAATGTTATCGATCATCCTCTTCATTCTGCAATGAGATTTGCGATAGATGTCGAGGAAGACCAGGACCAGTTCATCCATAATCGCGACAGTGACACTAGGATCAACATACGAGTACCACTCCTTGCCCTGATCACTGGGAGGAATTTTCCAGTTGGTCCACTTCAAGGCGGTATGAATAGCAACACAGGCAATCAACGAGGGCTTGAAGTGAAGCGAAAAGGTGGTCAGATGCGTCATCTGGGTAGCTAAAAGGTAAGAAGTTCTGCTGATGTCTTCATTTTTATCAGCATTTACCATCTTCAGGCACTTGATGATGTGTGTGTGCGGATGCTCGATGTCTATCTCGAACCCCAGAGTCTGGAGCATTACGTCTTCATTAAAGAATATATTTTCTTGATCCAATCTCCAGTCCTTGATTGTCTCTAAGGTCACGCCGTTGGTGTCGAAGCACTTTTTACAAGCTCCAAACACCTCACTGTACTTCCTGAAGTCATTTCCTATTTTTGCTGCTAGGAAAACAGCAGTGCATGCGATAGAGTAGCGATGGAACTTTGCGAAGGAGTGGTACATATAAAATCTGTGCATGTAAACCACCGCGGTATTTATTATTCCTATTGATAGCTTCAGGCGTTGGCCGGCGTCAAAAATCAAGCTCGCTGATTCTTGACGGTACCTCAGCTCTCTTTCTGGTTCTATTCCGTGCCTTCTGCTGGGTGAGTTTAATACCTGCTCGTGTGTGTAATACCATTTTCCAGTGCTCGTGTGAAGCTTCCACATTGTTGCCATTAATTTTAAGGACTGCAGCAAGAGATAGAAATTTTATTTAACTGGAAAAAAGTTTATTTTTTAAATTAAATATTATTCAATATTATCAAAATAATTAATGCAATTTTTTACGTGATTAAACATTTGTTGTAAATAATAGTTTGACTAATTTAACAATCAATAATAAAAATTTTTTTTTCAATTTTTACCGATTGTGTAGAAAAAAAAAAAAAAAAATACAAAAATTGATGATTAAAAAAAAAAAAAAAATGAATCCACATCAAAAATTTTGAGATTCATCAGATGAAGCTGCGAACAAATTTTATTAATAAACACCATTTTAAAGCACTCTGACTTGAAAATAAAATCACGTAGGTGAATAATTAATTTTCACAACTACCTACCTTTAATTTTAATAAGCCAAAAGAATAATTACTTTAACAAGTACTTGATTACACTATTGCACTAATTTTAATAAAATTGTAATTGTAATAACAAAAAAAAAGACGTTGTTCTTTTCCGATCGTTCACAAAGTATGGACTACTTGGTCATTTTGAACTTTGTACAGTCCCTGAGCTCCTTCTGGAAAATTCTCGAATCAGTTTCATAGTTGTGTCTCATGTTCTCCATTAATACTCAGCAAGAATAAAAGAATGAACTGTGGGCCGGAATTTTGGACGCTGCTTATTTGGGCAGCGATTTTCACGCCATCTGGTTGAAATTCTAAGAAGCTAGTTTGGAAATGAACTTAAGTTTTTTTTTTTCTAACTAGAATCCAAATTTGGGCGCGCAAGCGCCTGACAAATTTAAAATTATTTTAAAATTATTGTCTTTAATTTAATAAATTAAATTTTATTGAAAATTTTTAAACCCGAATTTATAATTAAAAATAAGTTTTTAATTATTTAAAAAATTTTTAAACCATTAATTTATTTAAAATAATTGTTAAACTTTAATTAATATAACCGGGCGACATTTTAAATAACCCAGCAAATATTTACATTTATATTATGCACTAATTGATATAAATAAATAAATAAATAAATAAATAAAAAAAAAAAAAAAAAAAAAAAACTAATTAATTACTTTTTAAACTTAAATTATTTAATTAAATATTTTTTTTAGTATGTGTAAAAATTTTTTAAATAAATAATTAACTAATTAAATTCTAACACTCTCTTAAAAAATTGAAACTCCACCAAAATGGCCGCGCATTACTCCAACTATAAAAAACTCCGCTCTCTAATAAAATTCCGACCATTTTTTTGTCCTTTTTCTTTAGCGCAACTTCCAAAATATTTTTTTCCACTGTTTTATTATTAATTTTATCAAGAAACACCGCGTTGGTGTTAGCGCCGCAATTTATCAGAAACTTGGCAATGTCATGCGAGCCATTTTTGACAGCAAGTTGCAACGGGGTGAAATGAACCCCCAGAGCGCGAACATTGACATCAGCACCTTTGCTTACTAATTTTCTTACTAATTTTTTCTTTTTCATACTGACGGCAACGTGCAAAGCAGTACCCCAGTTGACGCAATTGACGTTGACGTCCGCGTTCTTCTTCAGCAGGTATCCAACAAACTTGTCGTCGTCCAAGTAAATAGCGAAGTGTAAAATAGTCGGCGTTTCGTATAAAATAAACTCTAGCCTCTTGTTTACGTCCATTTTTCCTTTTTTTATTTTCTTGGTAATTAATTCGTAGGCTAGGTAACCGGGTGACCATTGATCAAGCGCCATTTCTTCCCAGTTTCTAAAAAAATTCTTATTAATTATTAAATTAAAATAATTCTAAGTAATTATTGATGTTTTATTATTTTATTTATTACTCACCAAAATAAGGTTATGTTTAATTTGAATTTAAAAATATTTATAAAATAACTTTAACATCAAAAACATGTTAAAATATATTTAAAATAAACATTAAAAGATTTTTTTAATTGAATTTTATTTTGCAGAAAATAATACTGAAGTTAGCAGTCAATTGTTAATTTAAAAAATTTTTTAATAAGCAATTACAATAAAAAAAAAAAGCTTCTAAAAATTTTCACTTGTAATTTTTACAAGTGAAACTTTTTAATTTAATAATTTAATTGCCACAAATATCTAAAAAATTTTTATATCAGTCAACTTTAGTGTCATTGCAGAAAGAGAAATTCTAGGTTAGCCAAAAGCTCAAAAAAAAAAAAAAAAAACATCGTCACTGCATGCGATGGCAGTGCTCTCTTTGTAAGCTTATTTAATTAATTAATTACTTAGCAAGGACAAAAAAATTAATTTAATTGAATTAAAAAAAAAAAATCCTTGAATCTTTTATGATATTTATAAATATTTCTTCTTTAATTATGATATTTTTTAATAAAAAAAAAAAAAAAATTATAAAAATTTTTAAATGTCGGCTAAATTAATTTTCATTCTTTAATTATATTTCTTTCTAATCAAATTAATTAAAAATCAAAACTTTTATTTCTTCCAGAAGAAATAAGCAATTTTGAACCAAGTTATTTCACGTTCCTCGGTATGTTCCAGAAAAAAAAAAAAAAAAAAAAAAAGCTGTTTTATCTTCACCAGAAGCTTTTAAACTTTCTTAAACAGCCGCTAGATGTCTCTGCTTATTTCTTCTTTATGAAATCGTCATTATCGACCTACCGATTCTCTCAGAATTATTATATATATATATATATATTAAAAACAAAAAAAAACATAAAATTAAGCCAATTGAATTAAATATTGCTTGTCATTGGCTTATTTACATTTTTTAAAAAAAATAATTCTAAAAAATAATTGAATTTTTTCTTGCCAAAAAAGAGAAGATAATTCTCATTATTCATCAGACCATAAATAAATTGATTAAACAGCCGCAAAAGACGTAGAGATATATTCCAACAGACATATACATTTACAAGCATAAATATATGTGTTTTATTATGTTTATATATATACTTATATAAACATCGATACTTGACAGTAGCGCTGATAAACGCAAGAATAATAGCATCGGAGTGTTTTTAAAAATTGTAAAATTTATTTTTCTCTCACAAAAGTGTTAAATTATCTTCACTGGAATTTTAAGAAATTTTATTTTTTATTTTTTTGACGAGTATGGATAATTGAGGTAAGTTTTTTTTTTTTTTTTTTTTTTTTTTTTTTTTTTTAAAATAAATATTCATTTAATTTTATTATTATTATTATTATTTTATCTAAAATGACTTTGTGTTTCAGTTTGTAACAGTAAAGAAATTTGAGATAAAAATGTTGTCGTCAAGTGGACTAATTGTTTTAGTGTTGTCAACAATAACATCTGCGGATGTGATTCATTATCAGCCTGAAGCTGTGCATTTGTCTTACGGAGGTATTAAATTATTTTAATTAAAATATTTTGTTAAAATTTAATTAAATTTAAATGACACTAAAGTTGATAGAGATTAATTATTATTATTTTTTTTTTAATTTTATCGCAATTAAATTATTATAAAAAAATGTAATTAATAAATTTTACATGTGAAAATTAATAAAAATTATTAGTAAACATTTTTTTCATTGCAATAGATTTATTAAAAAAATTTTTTCAATTTCTTTATAATAACGAGTGTTAATTTTAAAAATCAGAAAAAATAAACGACCTGGTGGTAACATGGAGCACGAAAAATGACACCAAGGAATCAATAGTAGAGTACGGGATCGATGGCTTCATAACGCGCTCTAAAGGAACGCGAACTCGGTTTGTTGATGGAGGAAACAAGAAACGCGAGCAGTTTATTCACAGGGTTTATTTAAAGGATCTAAAACCTGGAGCTAAATACAGTGAGTATTTTTAATTATCTAAATTTTATCCAAAAAATCTCTGACAAACTCTTCCAAGTTTGTATTTTATAAAAATAAAAATTTTTAAAATAGTTTATCACTGCGGAAGCGATCTGGGATGGTCGAATGCCTTCTACGTGAGGATTCCCCCGGACAGCGAGACCTGGAAGCCCCAGATAGTGATTTTTGGGGACATGGGCAATGAGAATGCACAGAGTTTAGCGAAGTTACAAGAAGACACCCAGAAAGGATTGTATGACGCTGCGATTCATGTCGGAGATTTCGCGTATGACATGAACACTGACGACGCGAGAGTTGGAGATGAATTTATGAGGCAAATTGAAAGTGTTGCTGCTTACTTACCTTATATGACTGTTCCTGGTAATCATGAAGAAAAATATAATTTTAGCAATTACAGGTAATTTTATTTTATAACACTTTAACACTTTGTTTTAAAATTTTGAGGTTAGCTTCACAATAAAAATAAAAAATTTGTTTTTATCAGAGCAAGATTTTCAATGCCAGGAAATTCTGAAGGTTTATGGTACAGTTTTAACGTGGGCCCGGTACACTTTATCGCGATTGAAACAGAAGCTTATTATTTCATGAACTACGGAATCAAGCAACTAGTCAAACAATATGAGTGGCTTGACCAAGACTTAAAAGAAGCTAATAAACCCGAAAACAGGTAATTAAAAGTGATACTGAATTCAACATAAATAAAAATTATTTTAGAATTTTATAGCAATTAAATTATTATTATTAAAAAATTATACTTTTAATATTTTTTCAATAGAGCAAAAAGACCCTGGATTGTAACATTCGGCCACCGGCCAATGTACTGCAGCAATAAAAACGCGGACGACTGTACGAATCACGAGTCATTAGTGCGAGTCGGCTTGCCATTTCTAGATTGGTTTGGTTTAGAAAAATTATTCTATCAACAAAAAGTAGATCTTGAAATTTGGGCCCACGAGCACAGCTACGAGCGCATGTGGCCCATGTACAACTTCAAGGTACAGTTTTAGGTTAAGATCTTAAATCTAGAAACCTACACTAGCGCCAATTATTTTTACCGTACTTCTCAGTAAAATTATTAATATATACTTCAAATTTATTTATTTATTATTATTATTATTATTATTATTATTACAAAAAAATTAAATAAAAATTTGTCTGCTAAATTCATCCTTATAAAATTTTTAGATGTCAGCTAATTTAATTTAAATAATTTAAAGGTGTATAATGGTAGTTACCAACAACCTTACAAAAATTACAAAGCACCAGTGCACATCGTAACAGGATCAGCTGGTTGTAAGGAAGGTAGGGAAAAGTTCGTACCTAAGCGGCCATATTGGTCAGCTTTTCGAAGTTCTGATTACGGATACACCAGAATGAAAGTATTCAATAAAACTCACATGTACATAGAGCAGGTAAGATTAAAAATTATTAATTATATTGCGTACCTAAAGGTAAAAGAATGGCAAAAAAACATTTTTTTTACCTTTAAATATGGGGTTATTGATAATATATTTATAAATTTACAGATTTCTGATGATAAAAATGGCGCTTTCATCGACACTCTGTGGTTAGTTAAAGACAAACCGTTACCAAATTATCCAGACTTGACAGATTAATAACACTAATAATAATAATAATAATAATAATGAATTATTATTTAAAATTGTAATAATTATAAATTGACATATCTTTAAAAAAAATAAATAAATTTAAGTTAAAAATGATTTTTAGTGTTGTAATTGTTAAAATATAAATATATTTAATAATCATATATTTTATTACATTAACTTACTAACTATAATTACTTAGCCTAGTAATAATCGATATACATATATATATTTTTAGGATGATTAATTTTAATAATTTCTCAAGGTTAATTTTAAACCATAAATGTGATTAAATTACAATTTTTTAATCAAGCAATTATTAAAAATGCAATTTTTGTTTCGGCTATATTTATTTATTTATTTATTTATTTATTTTTTTTTTTTTTTTTATGAATAAATTATTCAAATTAATTTTAATTATGCAAATTTTTCAACGCGGAAATATTAGATAATTAATTAATTTGTTTATACCCAATTATAGGTAATATTTTTTTTAATAATTTTACTTACAATTAGACATAAAAATACATAGACGAAAAAAAAATTACAGCAAACTTAAACATAAATTATTATTCATTTTTTTTTTTTTTTTTTTTTTTTTTCCCTAATATTATGTACAATTATTTTTTTTTTTAATTCTATTGTTTACTATTTATCTATTGTTTAATTGAAAAAATTAATTTCGTTTCGTGTCAAATCAGTCTCTCTGTTATTGAAAAGAAAAAAAGAAAAAAAAGTTTTAATTTTTATAATAAAAAAATAATTTTATAATTTTATTTTTTAATCTGATGATTTTAAGTTGAAAATTAAAATTTTTTTTTTTGGACTAAAAAAATAATCCAAGTCTAAAATTTTACCCAAAAAAAAAAAAAAAAAACCAAAATTATTTTTCAACTTAAAAGGCATTGAGATTAAAAAAATAATTTTATGAGTAAATGAATTAAATGAATGAATAAATATTTTATATTAAAAAAAAAAAAAAAAAAAAAAATTATTAAATTTTTCTTTTAACTTAACCGACTTAATTTCTAAATTCGAATATTATTTATAAATAAATTAACCGAGTATTTTTAAAACTATTATTTAAATAAAAATGATGAAATATGTGGAAAAAAAAAAAAAAAAAAAAAAAAAAATACTCGGTTAATTAAATATTGCTAATAAATGTATGTCAGTGATTAATAGATACGGAAATAGAAGTAGCAGCAGAATGACTATCTTGATAAGAAAATTGTGGAAAGTGTTCTTGTTCTTCGGCGATGGAGTTGAGCCCAGCGCTACCCGGGCCCTGATCGGGCGGGGTAAGTTCGACACTTGCGCCAGTAAATTGACTGTCAAAGTAGCGAGTATCTGTGTCTGAGGACACTTGAGGTTTGAACGGCGGAGGTATTTTCTTTTGCACCAGGTCCGACCAGTCGATTGAAGAGAAGAACGCGTGGCTCATAATGTCTTTTGCGTCGTTGGGTCCGCCACCTAACCGCCGGCCTGGGTCTTTTATCAATAAGCCTGCAAAAATTCTCCATAAGATTCATTAATTTTTTTAATCAGAAATTTTTATTACCTGACAATAAATCTCTGGCCTCATTTGAGACAAATCTTGGGAATTTAACTTCCTCCAATAAAATTAAAGTGAATAATTTTTCATGATCGTGATTATAAAATGGAAGACGTCCTAACATCATCTCGTACATTACTACTCCAACTCCCCACCAATCTACTGCTCGGCCATAGTCGTTGTCTTCTAGAACTTCGGGTGCTAGATATTCTGGAGTACCGCAGAAAGTTTTTGTTGTTCGTCCTGAATTAAAAAAAATTTTAATAATAATTTATATGACCTTGTATCTCGTCAACTATTGATATTTTTACGGATATAAGCTCATCTCCTTTAACAAAATTAATTATTTAATCAAGTAAAATTTTATTTATAAACATAGTGATTAATAATTAATTATTTTTAAGTAAAAAAAGAAAAAAAAAAAAAAAAAAAAAAACTCACCATAAGTAATATCTTCCTTACACAATCCAAAATCAGCAATTTTAATATGCCCGTCCTTATCCAGAAGCAAATTTTCAAGCTTTAAATCCCGGTAAATAATTCCATTAGCGTGTAAATAACTCAAGGCAGATATTATTTCAGCGCCATAAAATCTGGTACGATCCTCAGAAAAAGTACGAGACTGTGACAAGTGACAGAATAATTCTCCTCCGTTAACATACTCCATGACAAAACAAAGCCGGTCAGCTGTTTGAAAACTGTATTTAAGTGAAATTAAAAAGGGGTGGTTGGTCGTACGCAAAACCCGGCTCTCAGTCAGGGTGTGAGCGACTTCGTCTTTGCGAATGATAACTTCCTTTCTTAAAATTTTAATAGCATAAAGATGTCCGGTGGCTTTTTCACGGCAAAGAATAACTTTACCGAAAGTCCCTTTGCCGAGTACCTTCAAGAATTCAAAGTTCTCCAGCGTGACTTTTTTTTTCCCAGAGTTTCTGCTGCTGGAGGTCCCTTGGACGCTGAATTTAGCGGAGAGCTCATCAATGCTCGGCAATGAGTCATTCCCAGTTGAGTTTGTCGACTCGCTTCGTCCGTTGTTGGACGACGAAGCGCTTTCCATGTCAACGTCCTCTGACGAAGATGATATCTGCATCTGCTGGAGCTGTTGCAGCTGCTGCTCCGATTGGGAGTGCTGCTGGATTTGTTCTTCATTTGCCAGTCGGTCCGCGACGTATCTATTTTTAATTTTAATTAAATTAAATTAAAATTTATGATCAATATTATTGATGGTTTTATTTTTTTACCTTATAGCTGCGACCCAGTCCTCCCGTTCTTGCTCAGTTTCCACGTGGAACGTTCGCTCGATCACTGTGGTCCATTGTAATCCACGAATTACGAATGTGTAGGGCTTAGGCCGGTCTATTGACATTATTTGACATCCTCGGACTGTGAAATTGTTGAGTGGCTGCGCTGACGCGGCCATTTGTTGGTCCGGCTTTGATTTAAAGCCCACCAAGGTTCCATCGTCTCGCAGGACAAAGTATCTTGATCGCCAATTTTTTATGTGCTCACCTGAAAAAAAATTTTTTTTTATTTATTAAAAATTATAATTATAATTTAGAAAACTTGTCAAAAATAATTATAAAATTTTTTAATCTAAAATTAATTAATCCATTAATAAAAAAAATTCAGAATGATAATTGTCATAAAATAAACATAAATTTATCTCCATAAAATGTAAAAATGACAAGTCAATAATTATAATAACAAATAATGAATTTCTTAAAAAAATTAAAAAAACTTACCACGTTTCTGCAACCATCCTTCCTTGACTACTTGCTGCTGCTGTTGCTGTTGCTGCTGCTGCTGCTGTTGCTGCTGCTGCTGACCAGACGCCACGACGCTCATCCTTCCAACTTCTAAATACGCAAATCCCACTCGAAAAACAAATAATAAAGCAAACTCAAATTTAAGAAGAATAAATAAAATAATAAATGGTTTTACAAATCTGCTCTGCTAGTGACTGCTGTATTAATATTAATATTTATAAATCTATAAATATATATGTAGAATAATTATAATTATAATTATATAATTTAAAAAATCTAAAATAATAATAATAAATTTTAAATAATTAGTAAACTAATTTAAAGTTTACGTATAATTTATCATAAATATATGATTTAATAATAGTATTTGTCACTAATAACCAATGCATTACGGTATACGTGTTATATTTATTACAATGTATAGTTATATCTATATATCTAAATATATATATATATATATATATATATATATATATATATATATATATATATATATATATATATATATATATATATATATATGTGTGTGTGTGTGTATATAAATGTGTGTGTCTTGTTTTGTCGACTTTTCACTATTACGCGTTTGTTGTTTTGTTGATTTTCAGTATTTATAAATAAACAATCGGTCAATAATAATAATAATAACAACAATATTAAATTAAATAATAATAGTAATAATAATATTTTTTTTTTTTTTTTTTTCTATTTAATTGTTGGTTATTTTATAATTATAATAGTAATTTTATAACCCGGAATATTATTGTGTGTGGTATTTAATATTTTCGAGTAACTAATTTTTTTCGGTGTAAATTGTCGTCAGAATCACGTCAGTTGTTGACTTAGACGAATACGTATTTAAACCATAGAACAAACAACGTGTAATAACTAATATCAGACACGAAAAACAATACTATTTTACAGAATGTATATATATATATATATATATATATATATATATATATATATATATATATATATATATATATATATATATATATATATATATATATATATATATATATATATATATATATATATATATATATATTATGTATATTATAGATGTACAGTCTACTGTCGAGAGTGTGAGAGTGTTGAGAGTTTGAGAGTGTTGAGAGTGTTGAGAGTGTCGAGAGTATCGAGAGAGTGGGTGCATGTATTTGCACGGATATTCTAACCATATTTTTCAACTGAACGTGTGTTGGATCTACGAAATAGCGTCTTTACTTTGAAGGTAAGTGAGGAAGCTAACAGCCGTGTTACCGACCGCTTACTTCAGAGTAACGAACTTATTACAGAGGGGAGAGAATGACTCATGCATCGGGGAAAAAAATATTAAAATTAATATTACTGAAGTTAGCAATTTTTTTTTTTTTTTAAATAATTTAATTGTTATAAAATTCAAAAAAAATTTTTAATATTATTTTGGGATACAGTTGAGCTAAATGAATAAAAATTTTATTAAAAATATAATTATAAGGTAAGTTTTGTATTTTTTTAAGTGTTTTAATCAATATTTAAATTTTTTAATATTGTTTTTATAATTTTTTTTTTTTTTTTTTTTTTTTTTTTTTTTTAAGGAAGAAAGGCGGAAGTCGGCCATTTTAAAGAAGGTGAGCCGCTCATCTTGTCCACGCTAGATGTTTTATAGAGAATTAGATTAATTATATAAATAATTTAAAAATAAATATTTTTTTTTAGTAATTTTTAGCAATTAATGTTAGTAAACCGCTACATTTAAAAATATATGTGAATTGTTAAAAAATAAATAATAAAAAATCATACTTTTAATCAAATGAGGATTCCAAATACTTGAGTAATAATTTTTACACTGATAATTTTCCATCACTGAACAAAATAAAAGGTTAACAACGAACTACGTGTACTCCGAATTAAAGGAGTTTTTATATGGATCCTTTGAGTTTAGAATAGTAGGGGTATTTTTCAACAACATGCAGGTATAAAGGGCAGTGTTTACGTTGCAAATTCTTCAAACTAAGGCCATCGACATCCGACAGATGTTCACAGATAATCATATAAACATATTAGTCGGGTCGCGGGAATTCCCATGGTTGTATTTTTTTTTTTTTTATTTATTGCGGCCACGCCTACTACTCATTCATAACTGGAGTGTTTCTTCAATTGAATTAAAAATTTCGCGAGTTATTTATTCAATAAATGAATAAAATAGATACTTTAATCCTTATTTTTTATGATTAAGTCACTTTTATTTAGTAATTTATGATAAATAAATATTATCTCTATTTTAAAAAATAAGCGTCAAATTTTTATCAACAAGTCAATTAAAAGTAATTATGGAATTCTTTTGTGATTTATTTCGACGAAAAAATTAATTATTAAAAATTTCGTAGAATTTCAAGCTAAAAAAATTAATGCGTATTAATATTTATTAATCTATATATATATATATATATATATATATATATATATATATATATATATATATATATATATATATATATATATATATATATATATTATATATATATATAAGAGATTCCTATCTATATAGTCACTCATCACGATATCTCGGGAACCATCAGACCTAGAAACTTGAAATTTGGTAGGAATATTCCTTTCGCCGAGTAGAGGTCAGCTAAGAACGGATTTTACGGAATTCCACCCACAAGGGGGTTGCGGGGGCGTTAACAATGAAAAATTCCCGTTTTTAAACTATAGCGCCTATCGACACCAAACTTGGTAGGAATCTTCTGTAGGAGATGTAGAAATAATCTATGAATGAATTTCACGATATTTCACCCCCCCCCCCATGGGGGCTGCGGGGGTGACTTTGAACAATGAAAATTTTTAATTTTCAAGCTATAGCTCCTATCGACTCTAAATTTGGTAGGAATCTTTTGTAAGAGATGTAAAAATAATCTATGAACGAATTTTACGATACCTCACCCCCATAAGAGGTTGCGGGGGTGGCTGTTAACAATGAAAATTTTTAATTTTCAAGCTATAACTCCCATCGACTTCAAATTTAGTAGGGATATTACTTTTACCATGTAGAGGTCAGCTAAGAATGAATTTTAAGAAATTTCTCCCCCAAAGGGGTTTGCGGGGGCGTTAAGAATGAAAAATTCCCGTTTTTAAACTATTAATCCTATCGACTCCAAATTTGGTAGGAATCTTTTGTAAGAGATGTTAAAATTATCTATGAACAAATTTCACGATATCTCACCCCCATAAAGGGTTGCGGGGGTGGCTATTAACAATGAAAATTTTTAATTTTCAAGCTATAACTCCCATCGTTCTCAAATTTGGTAGGAATCTTCTATAAGTGATTTCAAAATGATGTAAGAGCGAATTTTATAACAACCTACTCTCAAAATGGATTGCAGGGGTGGGTGTTAACAATTAAGATTTTTAATTTCCAAGCTATAGCTTCTACAGATTTTAAATGTGGTAAGAATCTTTTGTATGTGATGTAGGAATGCTATAAGAGCGGATTTTATGATAGCCTACTTATAATATGGATTGCGGGGGTAGGTGTTAACAATTAAGATTTTTAATATCCGAGCTTTAGCTCCTGCAAACCTTGAATTTGAAAATACTTTTGATCTACCCACCTCCTCCTACACATCTACCTCATAATTCTTACGCATTTAACATGTCGCGATATCAATTGTTGCCCAGAAATTATCCTTGAGGCAATAATTTTTTCTATTGACTCAAGAAAATTTATTTGTTTAAAATGGTGTTCTCGGTTAAAAATATTTTAATAATTTCAAGGTTACATATTTTTCAGCGTATTAATAACAAAATAAAAATTCACATATGATGTTAAATTCAGCTAGAAATAGCTTTTCTCGAATTCTGACTTCAAAAGGGATTACGCGTATAAATACAATTCTGTAAACGCCCAGCAAAGCGGGCGGGTAACAGCTAGTATTAATATATATTTTTAAAAGATAAAAAATTTACTTATTATATAATTTTCTATACAGAGTCTACTTCTGGACCTTGTTAATATTTCTTATTGGGGAATTAATTAACCCAAGTAACACACAGTCAGCTTCTAGTATTGTTAAATCTTTAGTAGCACCCAAGAATTTTGTTGACAGTTCTAATTCTTTGACTTTCAATCTTACTGACGCTCCTCTGACGTAATCACTAGAAAAAAAAAAAAAAAAAAAAAAATTTATTGGAGTATTTAAAATTTTTTATTTTAATTTATTAATAAAAAAAACTCACTGTCCATTTTTAAATGGTCGTGGACATACGCAATGAAATTTCCATCCAAAATCAATGTATAAATCGTCGTCGACAACGTGAAATATTTTACCGGTTACTATTTTTCCTTCTGGATCTCCAAGCTGTAATTTAATAAAAATTTGTTATTGTAAAAAAAAATATTAAAAACGTCGGCTAACTTTATTATTATTCATGAATAATTAATAATTTAAAAATAAATTAACTTACGTCAATTAATTTAGAATTCCGAATCAACGATGCAAAAGTTTTTTCCTTAACAACTTTTATCGGTTCCGGTTGATTAAATTTATCAAAAGCTTTAGCAAACCCGCTGAGTTTACTTTCATAATTTTTTTCACTGATGTTTAATTTAGTTTCATCCAGCTGATCAATTTTATCACTATCATCCTTAATTTCACTGGAAAACTGTCTCAGCACAACGCGTGTATTCGCTGAGATCATATTATTATAAAGTGGATTCACCAATAATTTAAATCGCTGCATTTTGAATTCAATTTTACAATTAAATTCTTTTTAAAAATAGAATTTTTATAAATCTCAATTATTTGTTTATATTATTTTACAGTCAAATATTTTTTGCAAGTTTTTTTTTTTTCGAGGTTATGAATTTATTGATTTATTTATTTATTTTTTTTTTTTGAAAAAGCGCGCGAGTGACACCTGGCGGCAGAATTTGAAACTAAAAGAGGAATCTTAAGTAAAATGTAAACAATGATGATGCGTGCAATCTAACCTGACAGCATCAAGTATTCTAGGTTGCAAGGTTGCAAGGTTGCAAGGTTGCAAGGTTGTAAATTATGAGTGACAGAAAACTATACATATAATAAATTTAAATTGATTTTTATTTTATATAAGTATTAAAAAAAAATTGAACATTGAAAAAATTTATAATGGCTGAAAAAGAATTTTTTTATGGAACATCATTGTCTTTAGAATCAATGAAAGTTATAGCAGAGAGTATCGGAGTTGATAACCTACCAGACGATGCTGCTAAAGATCTCGCTGAGGATGTCAGCTGTCGACTCAAACATATTATTCAGGTATTTTATTTAAATTAAAAAGATTTTTGACTGTTATTAACTTTAATGTCATATAATTTTTTTATATTAAAAAATAAAAATATTTTCAGTAATAATTTATTTATTTATATTAATGATAATTATTATAACTGATTGAAATAAAAATTTTTAATTATTTTCAGGACGCAGCAAAATTTATGAGACACGGAAATCGTAGAAAATTATTGCCTTACGACATAAATCGAGCATTGAAAATAAAAAACCTTGAACGAATCCTCGGATTTAACGGCAAAGAGCACATTCAATTTCAAAGTAAGGGCAACACTGACCGCGTGGTGCATTTTATTGAGGAAAAAAAGCTCGATTTGCAGGAGATTATCTCTCAGGCCAGCGAAGAGTCATTTAAAAAATTACCATTGGATGTAACGTTAAGAGTGCATTGGCTTGCAATTGACGGAATTCAACCAGATGTCCCAGAAAATCCGGCTTTGATAAGTATGTTTTTTAATTTTTTAATCAATGCAAATTAATTTTAAATTAATTAAAAAATTTTAGAACCTGAAATTATAGACAGCGATTCTTCAAATGATGAGTTGAATGTCAAACCGCTGCCTAAAATAAAAGAACTCGGGGAATTAATCAAGAGACCCCAAAAACTCCGCCGTGTCGAAATAGTCAAAGTCAAAGAGCTGGCAGCCAATGAGCTGAGTGCGGAGCAGCAGCTCTACTACCAGAAAATAACAGAAGCCTGCATGTCGAATAACGAGAAATTAAGAGTCATTGCTCTCCAGTCGCTCTCAGTGGACCCGGGTCTCCATGAGATACTCGCTAGGATGTGCACTTTCATTACCGAAGGGGTTAAAGTTAATGTTGTTGAGCGCAATCTCTCGTTCTTGATCTACCTGATGCGGATGATGAAGGCGCTGCTGGACAATCCGAACTTGTACCTCGGAAAATACCTCCACGAGATAATTCCAACTATCGCGACCTGCCTGGTCGCTCAGCAGCTGAGTGTCAGGCCTGAGATTGACAATCATTGGGCAATACGTGAATTTGCTAGCCGGGCTTTGGCTCAAATTTGCAGGAATTTTAATAATTCTGTTAATAATATACAGATGAGGATCTTTGAGATGCTCAGTCAAGCTTTAACAAATAATAACGTAAGTTAATCGAGTTATAAAACTCTAGAAAATTTATAATATTAATTAAATAATAATTTTTATCTTTTAGACTTCTTTAGCGTCACTTTACGGTGCAATTTTTGGCTTGTGCGCCTTGGGACCTGAAGCTATTAAAAATTCAGTGATACCAAACATTAAATTTATCTCAAAGCGCATTGACATTGTTCTAGAAGGAGAAGCTTCTCTTAGTGATGGTATTGCTGCTGGACGAGTCAAGGACGCCTTGTTGGTAAATTTGATATTTATGTTTATTGTTATTATTGTGGAAATTAAAATTTATTTTTTTTTTTTGCCAAAGAAAACTGTGATTCCGGTGCTGAAAGTAGAAAGATCACCGCCAGACTTTTTGGAAGAATACAAACAGGATTACGGATCTCTGGGTCAAATATTATGCTCATCTATTGCTTTTTCTCGATCTTAAACCTTCAAGACTGTTATTAATGCTAATCAGCAACGAAGCTTTAGTATTAATAAAAATCAAAATTAAAGCTTTCTTCAATGTGGTAATTTTTTTGATTTAAAAATTATTAATTAATTTTTTTATTTAAAAATTAATAATTAATATTTTTTTTTTTTTTTTTTTTTTTTTTTTTACAGTGCAGAATAATCAGCCTGTAAATTCACTTCCTGAGAAAGAAAAGTCTTATATTTTTTAATCAAAATCTGAAACACCGAGGACGTTAGAACATCAAGAAGAAATGTAAAATTTAATGGTAATTATTAAATTTCTCAAGCTAAAAACAATTAGAAATTTTTATTACTAGAAAAAAAATTATTGCAAATTTTGATTAAAAAAAAAGTCAGAGAATAAATAATTGTAAGTTTGATTTTAGTATGTAAAAATTAAGAAGAAATAGTGATAATTGTTTTTAAAAATTAAGTTATTACTATTTATATTCTAGAAATAAATGATTGCGTTTTTCGGGAGAAAAAAAAAAAAAAAAAAACCCCGATAATTTTTAATTGTAATTATTGATAGTTTATAATAATAAAATATTTATAGCCTGAAGGTGTCGAAATTTAGGAAAAACAATAATTGTAATAAAAATTTCTATTAATGGACAGTAGATATAATAGATTTTTTTAATAGTTTAATAAAAAATTATTTTAACTCGAAATTTTTTATCTATTTTAAAAATTATTGGAAGGGTTGATAAAATTGACAAGGACCTTTCTTGTAGAGGATTTAATTTTAAAAAATTCAAACTTTTAAAATAAAATAATTTATTTTTAAATAAAACTACAAAAAACTTAAAAGTAAAATAAATAATAATACAAAAGTGAATACATAAAAAATTTCAAAAATACTTATGCATAATAAAATAACGCAATAAGAAATAAATAATATTAAAAGTAACAATAATATTAAAAAATTTTCTCTTTTTAAAAATTAATTAATTAATTAATTAATTTAAAAAAAAAAAAAAAAAAAAAAAAAAAACACACTTGGTGTCGATAAAAAACTACATAATAACTTTGACCCCATTTTCACTGCGGAAAAGCCGCTCGTTAGGAGGCAGCTCGCCAATTAAGTACTTGTCCAATAAATTAACCGCTGACTTGGAGTGTCCCGTGCTGATAAACGGGATAGTTCCATCTCTGCCCGCGTATTCGCAAAGGACGTCACCGCCCCCGGGGTGTTTTATTATGAACTCGGTGCAGTCGTAGACGTAATCGTAAATAGCGATCCAGCAATCGTCGATCGTGTCGTGCCAGGATAATTCCTCCAGAGTTATTGTCTTCAAGTTGCTTTCTGACTTGTTGCTTACATTTTTGTTGCTACTTTTGTTTTTTACGGTGCTTTGCTTCAGCTCGTTTTTTATTGAAGATAGAGTTTTTGATACTGTCTCGCGTAATTCCAACGCGAGAAATCCTAAATTTAGGTAGTCCATGTCTAAATTATTTTTTGACGGATTTTTCGATAATTTACTGAAAAAATTTTTATAATAAATTAAAATTATTTTAATTAATAAAAAAAAATTCAAACCAATAATAAAAATTAAAAATTTCTTCAGCAAAATTATTTTTAAAATTTTGTGACCAGTGTAGTTACATTCGAAAATACTTTGTCTCGAATTATATATTGACATTTTTTAAAATATAAAACCCAGTGCAATTTAATAAAAAAATCAAAATTTTACAAGTCGTTTTTTAATTATCACTTGATGATCAACAAAAAAACTTTTTTCAACACTTAAAACTTAAAAAAAAATTATTCTCCACACTTTTCTCCTCAGAAAATAAATATATTAATAAAAATAATTTAAAAAAAAAAAAAAAAAAAGCAATAAAATACCCAAACATACGAATTTCCCCGGAAAGACGGTCAAGAGATATCGCGCGAGTTATTGACGAGGTCATCCTTACAACGGTGCAGGTAAACTAATCACCTCTTGACAAATCCCTGCACTAGTTATATAGCTATACCAACACACATACATATCTTCGACATACTCAAACATATATGCGCAGACTATGCCACAAAAAAAAAAAAAAAAAAAAAAAAAAATTAAATTATTTTATTACTGGTTTGAAATTTAAAACCTTTCTTAATACTTTTCCCTCCAGACATATGAAATATTAAGTATCAAATGACTTTTTACAATGCAAGCTTATCAAACTTACCTCTTACAAATTAAAACAATTATTCTTTGCAGATAAAATTTCTTCTTTGGCGTTAAAAAAATTTTTTTAGATCAGAAAATTAATTAAATTGGGAATAATTTAATTGAAATATTGATTGAGCAAGTATTAAAGTAAACTGAGAGATTCCTTGACCTTTTTCAGCTTATATACTACCTCTCGGCTGTCATTATCTTCAAGAGCTTCGATTAAAAATTTTTGTTTTAATTTTTATTTATATTATGAAATATATAAAAAAAAAAAGAAATTATCGCTGAGTTCGACGCACGCAATATTTTACGCTCTTACGTTAGATTATTTATAATAATATTTTGGTGAAAACAAATAGGGGTATATTTCTTCTTAATGTCAATAACTAGAAGAATTACAAAATAATATTATCGGATAATTGCAATTTTTATTGAGGATGTCACTTGATAATTTATAATTGACGCAACCTTGCGCCAGTGATGAAATTGTGACATTTTATTATTAAATTATTATTGTGTATGTCTTGTTATTGTTTTATCGAATTTTTATTCAATACAATATAAATATGAGTGTATTTTTATTTTTTATAGTTGACGTTTTTATTACAGTAAAGAAAACATAAATACTAATTTTGTTTTATTACTTAATTGATTGAGAAGAAATATTTACTACGCATTTATTTTTATTTTTATTTTTTTTTTTTTTTTTTTGGTTGAAAATCTTTGTTTATTTATTTTAAATTTATGATGAAACTTTCGAAGATTTTAAAATCGGTTATCAAGTTCCGATATTTAATCAATTCGAGCACGTGCCGAAAGAAAAAAAATTAAATTGTGATTATTATCGTGAGAAATAAATGATGTAATTTTAAATTAATTTTCATAATGGATTTTAATCAATTTTTTTAAACTTTTTTTTATCATTAAATAAAATTATTTTTTTAATAAACGACGTATTTATTAATTTATCATCTAAATAATTTTATATTAATGATATTAATGATGACAGAAGTTGTTAATAATTTTATTATCAATATATTAAAATCATTAATTTTAAATTTTATAAAAATTATTTTATCGATAGTCAGCAAAGAAATTTTTTATCACAAGATAAACTAAAAAACTATTTGATCATTGGATATTAAAAAATTTTTTTAATTATTTTAAAAAACAATTTTATTTCACAGAAGAAGAAAATAACATAAAAATTTTCTTCTTATTTCTCAGCTTTAAAAGTGTTTAAAATTTATTGAACTCATAAATAAATTAATTGAAAACAAAAAATTAAATATTTTAAATTAATAAGTTCATTTTTTATCAGAAAATTTAAAAAAATTGCTGCAAAATTTTTAAAGAAAAAAAATAAAAGAATTTAAATTTTTGATAAAAATGTTTCTTAAAATTTTCAACAGATGACACCAGTAAATGACATCACTACACTTACTATACTTGAAAAAGACGTTTCTTATGTTAAAAGCGCGGGATTATTTTTAAATATTACTTTTATTTAAGAATTAAACTCAAAATCGATAAAATAAATTAATTTTGAACAATTTTTGGCAAATAATTGACCAAAAAAATTGTAAAATACTCTAAAAAAAAATAAAAAAATGTAAAACTGAGATCTCGTGACCTCGGGGTACTAAACTACCTTAATATACATAAATAAATATATGATGCAATAATATAAGCAACCGGTATAGCCTATAACGCTTAAATAAAATGAAAATGTTAAAAGCATAAGAGCGCATGTGTTGTCTTCTCTCTCGAGCAGTAGGGAAACTCTTTAGGTAACGACGATACTGAGGGCTGCGCCGGCGACTTCAGTAGTCAGTAGTCGCAATCATGCCACCACCTTGACAATTCCGGATACTTTGCTTTAACTTGTACTTACTTTTATTCTCGCGGATCTGTCCTAGTCCAAGTATCTAGAAAAAAAAAAAAAAAAAAAAAAAAAAAAAAAAAAAAAAAACAATAAAATACGCTTGATTATTTTTAATGAAAAAGTTTATTAGTATTATTATTAAGAAGAAAAATATTTTTTTATGCTGTTAATCAAGAGGATTAATTACGAGTAAATGGTATTAATTTTATTAATAATTATCTTAATTTTTGATAATTTAAAATAGAAGAAAAAAAAATTTTTTTTCAATTTTTTTCTTCTTTTCTTCAGTGAGCTTTTATTTAAGTTTGTTCGGGCAGTGGCCGCGCTCAGAAATTAGTGACCGAATTTCTGGATCGAGCTTTATATTACTTGAACCAGAATCGGAACCAGAACTAGAGAACGGGTGAATAAAATAAAAATAAGAAGATAACTTGTGAAGATTTTTTTAATTTATTTTTTTTTTTTTTTATGAAGAAATAATAATAATAAATTTTTGTTAAGTTTGTTATTATTACTTAAAAAAAAAAAAAAAAAAAAAAAAAAATAATAATAATAATAATAATAATAATAATAATAATAATAATAAAGTGTAAAATAAATATTACAATTAAGTGGTAGGTAGTTTAAGTATTTAGTGATCCGGATGGAAGACGGCGATAGATAAAATATTTTATTTTTTATGCTGAGTTAGTCTTTTGGTGATATATAGTTTAGTTAGTGGTTAATATGTGACTATTTTTGGAATTTTATTTGGGAAATAGTAAAGTGATGTGACTAGTGGGTGTATTATTAAATTTTCATTTAAATATTGTTATTGTAATAAATTATTATTTATTAATACTTAGCTGTGCTTTTTGTTGAAGTGTTTTTGAGGCCGTAGGTAAACAAGGGGTTGTTTTTTGTGGGGATGGTTTAAGCTGCTTGTTTTATTATTTTTAAATGACTTTTCACTGGGAATTTTACTTAAAAATTTACACCTAAAAAATTATTAAAGAAAAAAAATTTAATTTTTTTAAAAATAATTAAAAAATTTTTAAAAAACCGGCGAAGAAATTTTACTAAATATTATTTATAAATTAAAAAATTTAATTTAATTCAAAGATAAAAAATGATAAATTTTTGTCAGGTAGATTAATTAAAAAAACATTTTGGAGTTTATAATAATTTTCTGAGCAAACTGAGATTTAAATCTATTAAACCTTCGGGAAAAAAAAAAAAAAAAAAAAAAAAAAAAAAAAGTATAAATTAGAAATGAAGTCCTTGCTATGATTAAATTAATCAATTAATTAACTAATTAAATGGAAAAGAGGGTCATTTATTGAAGTGTCGCAAAAAAGGAGATCATTAAATCGATAGGACGTTATGAATATTGATTGACGTCGCCGCCGCGTGGTTGCCTATATATATATATATATATATATATATATATATATCTCATTATTCACGATAATAAATTAAAAAATCAAATGTTGAAAGAAAAATATTATTGCTTCATATTTTTATCAAAGAAATAATTAATAAATGTTGAAATTTTTTATTTTTATTAAAAATTATAATTTAGCCGGTTTAATTTTTTTAAAAATATATTTATCAAATAATTTAATATTTTTTTTTTAATCAAAATTTAAAATAAATTTTTTATCAATGTAATAAAATAATGAATTAAATATCAACAATGTTTACAATTGAAACAAAGCAAATAAAAATAAAGAAATATTGTATTAGCATAATATAATTAATATTACAATAAAGCAGTAGCCGGGAACAATTACTAGTGGCTACCCCATGCTCCATGTATTCAATGATAGAGTATAAAATGTATAAAAATAGAAACCCTAGGCCAGCTAGACTCACTTGACCGACTAGAGACGCTTCATATAACAATTAATTAGCATTTCTTTTAGAATAAACATTTGCACGGTACAAAATATTCCTCTTTCTTCTCTCATTCTTCTCTCCGACTAAGATCTCGGAGTACGACTAACATTCAAGACCGGAGGAGATTATTTATCCGCGGGGCGAAGAATAGTAAGATAGAAAATATAAGAATATAAGAAAAATATAAAAGTTATAAATGTAAATGTGGGGGATAAATTCCAAGCAGATCACGGATGCTTATAGAACCCATTGCGTAACATTAGACGGTGGTAAAGTAGCACCTCCACAGCACCACCAGCACCAGACCCTGCTTGCTTGCGAGCTTACGCCTAGTAAGCTCCGGTTCGCTCTAAGGTATATAAACTTAATGTATATACATATACATATACATATATTTATATTTCTACACTAGCGCCACACATGTTGGCAATATATAAATTTAAATACGATCAATGCGCACGCGTTTTCAAACACCAATAACTTTTTTTTTTTTTTTAAGAGTCAAGATTATTTTTTTTTTTTTTTTACTAATTTTGGGAGAAAAAAGCTTTTAAAATTTTTCAATTAATAAAAATAATTTTAAATTATAAATTTGATTTTTTGTTTGAAAAAAATTTTTTTTCAATTTTTTTTTATTTCATCAAAAAAAAAAATTACAAATCTTTAATTATTTTTTCTAAATAAAATTTAATTAAAAATTTTAAAAAAAAGTAAAAAAATTTAACAATTTAAAAAAAAAAAAAAAAAAAAAAAAAACATATAATTGAAATAATATACTGGTTATTCTCACGACCTCACCCTCTTTCTTTTTCCTCTGATTCTTCTCTTACGAGGGCGAAGGCCGGTTATTTTTGATCACGACTGAGTTACGGTTTAGAAGAGACCAAGAGAGTAAACTAACCAAGCCCGAGAAAGAAAGAAGAGAGAAGAGAGAAGAGAGAAGAAGCTAAGGAAGGCTCTGGCCGATTTATACGAGCCACGTCCACCGATTGGAATGGCTTGACAGTTTAAGAATTGCCAAACTTATTGATAATTTATAAAGAATTTAAATAAAATTTTAAATGGTGGGAGTGTTTAAATTAATTTTTATTTTGATAAATACTTATAAATAAATAAATAAATAAATAGAGTGAGGTTTTTTGTAAGTGGAAAAAATCTTTTTAGGAATCGGAGGAACCGCGAGTTCTCACCGAGAAGCTTGAGAGGATGACGGACGGAGACACGGGAGTGAGTCACGCCGGGGACTGGTGACGAATGAACGCGATGCAGCAGCACCAACAGCAGAGCCAGGGAGCTCCAGCCCCGAACGGGGTCGCCGGTGGCGCCCAACTCCCACCCAATCCGGCCCAAGTTAGTCCGGCCTCGGGGACCACCAACAACGCCCGGCTTCAGGTCAACGGCGGCAGGTTCGACTTTGATGACGGTGGGACCTACTGCGGGGGTTGGGAGGATGGAAAGGCTCATGGCCATGGAGTCTGCACCGGGCCCAAGGGTCAGGGCGCCTACTCGGGGAGCTGGCATTACGGGTTCGAAGTTTCTGGGGTCTACACCTGGCCCAGGTTAGTTTTTTTCACTATTTTAAAAATTTTTTAATAAAAAATCAATTCCTTTTAATAATAATTATTTTGGATAAAATTATAAGATTAAAAAAAAAAAATAACAATTTAATTTGCCTGGAAACTGTTGAAAAAATTATAAAAAAAACTTTTAATTTTAAATGACTAAAAATGAAAAATAATATTCTGGGGCTGATTTAATCTCGGGCCTGATTACTAAAAACCCGCAAAAGCAAGCTGTCATAAAAAGTGTGAGTTGTTTTAAAAGAGTGACGGGATTTAATTCAACATTGAAGATTCTACCGTAGGGAAATAGGAGAGTTGTGCCGGGGAATTAGGTCGAGGGTTCAAGTACGACATCAAGTCTAGGTCACAGTGACCTCGACCTAAAACCTCCTCCATTCGTTCTCTATTTTTTATTTTTATTATATCTACAATAACAATAACAATAACAACAACAACAACAACAACAACAACAACAACAACAACAACAACAACAACAACAACAACAATGACGAGTAAAAATCAAATAAAAATATTAGGAGGGTGTAAATATTGGAATTTACGAATTATTCGAATAAATAAAATAATTCAAATATCGAATTGAACAAATATAAAAAATATTAGTGGGGTCGAGGTCGATTTTCCTGATTTATTTTTTTATTTTCTACACAGAAAGAACAGTATATTTAGTCAGATATTTATTTATTTATTCGGTTAATGAATAGTGATTAGTGACTAGTAACTAATGACGGATGACAATTTGTTAAAAAATTCAAAGATTTAATTATTTATTTATTTTAGTGGCTCGGCGTACGAGGGCCAGTGGCAGAACGGAAAGCGACATGGTCTGGGCATGGAGACCCGGGGTAGGTGGATATATCGCGGAGAGTGGACTCAGGGCTTCAAGGGCCGGTATGGGGTCAGGCAATCCACCACTTCCACTGCGAGGTACGAGGGAACTTGGGCCAGTGGACTGCAAGACGGCTATGGCTCCGAAACTTACGCAGATTCTGGTAATTTTATAAATTATTTTTATTAAAAATTGTAAAATAATTGCTAATAATAATTAGATTGAATTTATAGAAAAAATTCTCGCGTGTTGTTTAGGAATTCATAAAATTTTTTGCGGTCTAAATATAAAATTTGTAATCACTCAAGTTAGAGTCTAGAAGACTATTAAATAAAATAAAATAAAATATAGTGTTTCGGTTGGATGTTATAGCTGAAGAAACCACTTAAAAACAGTAGCATCAGTGTAGCAGATAAGTTTTATTGCATTTCATTCTGCTTCATTGCCTCTTGAGAGCTTTATTTAGATCCATACAAGTCTCAAAACTAATCAACTTAATCAAAATCAAAATTAAAGCTACTCCCCCATGAAAATTTATATTTTAGTTAGAAAAAATAAGTAATAAATTATAGAATAAAAAAAATGATAAATTTATGGATTCTTTTGGCCCTTTTAAGAATATTAAATTTTTAAATTTTTTCACTGATAAAATATCTAAAAAAATTTTAATGCGATGGATAAATAGAAATTGATCAATAATTATCTTTAAATTTGGCATAATAAAATTTTGGCAAGGATTGTGATACAAATTTTCGTAATTTTACGCGGGATCTTCGTCATGAATTATAATAAAGCACCGAAAGTTCAACGGTCATGATAAA